>NW_015660140.1:738633-757644 GCF_001515625.1 Sinocyclocheilus rhinocerous | reverse complement strand
CCCCCCCCCATTACATAGATATAGACATGAAATAAAGTTCAGAGAGCATATAAAAGTCTGAAAGAGAAATCAGGATATAAACTTTGAACACATATTAGCTATAGGTCTAATATTCTACCCTACGACTAAATTATTACGTTTATGCAAATATCAGTTCAGGTAATTGCATAGGAATTATAATTCATTAAGGATGTAGAAAATAAAAGTCTAGTTTTTCCTCTAGTCTTTCTTTTTTCTCCTTTGTTATTATTTATTAATTATGTAAGACTGAATATTAAAACCAGCAGTAAAATGTCATAGTATTAAAAAAGAACATTACAAATAATATAAAAAAATTAAATGCACAATAAATTGTTTGATGATAAAAGAGTGCAATCTAAATCAAAGATAAAACATGAACAAACACAGGTTTCTTATTCTATCATGTTGGGGACTTTCCATTGAAATGTATTGTTTTTATACTGAACTAATAATATTTCTATACCCTAACCCTCACAAACATCTTTGAATATTTCGATTTTCAAGATTTTATTAAAGCATTTTCCTCATAGGGACTGCTGATCCCCACAGCATAGGTGATTTCTGGTTTTACTGACCTTATGTTTATTGGCCTTATTTTACTGTTTCACCTCTATTTTAAAAATAGCACAGGTAGTAGATTCAAAGAAGCAGAGGTAAAAGAATTAGTAATGAATTTGTGTTTTACTGGCATCTAGTGGCAAGGTATTTGTGTTGCAGAGCTTTTCAGTGTAATCGCCTAAAGCTGAAAACCAAAGTGTCATATACTGGTCAGAGATAAACAGTTGGGAATTTCAAGTGAGTGGCATTGTGGTTAAAGATCTGATATGGTAACCGAAAGGTTAGAGGTTCAATCCCCACAAATAATAATCTATAGCCTAAACCATCACCACAGTGACAATGCAATGGCTGCAAAAAAAGAAAGTCAGCTAAAACTGATAATTAGTCATTATAAGTAATGAGAAAATGTCTGTCATCAGTAAATTGATATTGACTCATGATTTAGTTAATAAACTGTCTCTTGCTTTTTGCAGAAACAAGAGTACAGCCTTACATTAAACAGCTAATTGTGTTCAACATCCAATAATCTGTTGCAAGAATGCTTTAGTGCATTGGTAACAAACTGACCCTACTAGTGTTTTAAGTCAATATTTTCATGTTTTTTATAATTCCAGTCCTCCTGCTGTGAAAATATTACTGACAGAAATGGCTTGAGTGCTTTCAGAGGTCATGTTTGAAAAGGTTTCTGAATAGATTTGTTGATGGGAGATGCTGGCAGCAGAGACTCTAGGGAATGGGTTTGCTTTGCCTCCGGCAAGCACTAACATGTTCCCGGCTTATGATTGCAAACCGGTGTAAACTATTGTTAAAATAGACTTGTTTATGTGCGGGAAAGATTCTGCCCTACTGTTCTTTTCACTGTTATTGTCATATCTTAATGAAATGAAGTCTAAGCAATACTGGCTGTTTCGGTCTTTCATAATTGAGCGTCTGCAGATTCATGTTAACAAGATGTCTAGGTAAAAGAACATGAAAAACAACTATTTAGTTGTCACTGTGAAATAAAAAAGCCTGAACAATTATACTGAACAGCACCAAGCACATAAATAAATTAAACCTCCCACTTAGTTAACCTGTCAAAGATTGATTTAGATAGACGCCAATGTGTTCTTGTCTTTGTGTTTACAGTTCAGGCCTCCCACAGCTCTTCACATGTCATTATCTGTTATTTCATAAGTGATGTTTTCAGTAGAGGCAGAAAGTATTTCAAAATAATCTTTTATTTACCCTTTCACGTGATATTTAACATTTCTCATTCGTTTTTAGCTACCCGTTGTTCACTTTATCTGTATAATTACAGTAACGGGCTTTGTAAAATTGCATGTAATTGGTGGTTATTTTGGGTATGGTGATTTGTTCAGTCAGTGTGTCAATGTCGTTTTGGGCATTTGCGTTGTGTCAATAATCAGGCTTTCTGAGTCACATTCAAACCTCCTGTACAACAGCCTTATCACTTTGCATCTGTATTTCCTTGACACACAATAAAAATATAAATGGACATAATATTGTAAATGAAACAAGCAATTTATCTTAAGCAATTTGTCCCCAGCAGGCAGAAAAGTGTTGTAATGTTTATTGATGATTTTAAACGTTTGGTAAAAGCCACTGAAGAAATACTGTTGATTATGTTAGTTTTTTTAATTTTTTAAAATATTTTTAAATATATATTTCAAGTTTTTATAATGTTTTTATTATTATATTTTAAAATACGTATTTATAAAATAAAAAAATAATATATTATACTTCATGTTTTATTACATTAAATAAAAAATGAAACATATTCAAACGTAGTTAACACCATTGTGTAAAAATGTTATATTTTAAATTCAGAAATACATGAGACCATAGCGTTTTACCAGACGTATTTCGGTAAATGTTTGAACTTTCAATCTGTGATTTGACACTGAACTGCAAACATGTATCATGGTATTTACATAGAGGTTCTCTAAAACACCACCTGTAAAAATCGTAATCATTGGTTTAAAAAAATGATTGTAAACAGTTTACAGTACATTATCATTAGTGCATTTATTTCTTTAGGACATCTGTTATTATGCTTGATTATTACTTATCATGATGTAACAAATTCTAAACAGCTTTTCTCTCAGATGTTCTAAAATTTTCATCCTCCCATCATGCATTGTGTAGTGCCTCCCATTCAATGTTTGTTTATGTTATGTATATATATATATATATATTATATTTATATATATTTCCTTTTACCTTTTACAAGCAATATTCTATCATGATTCACTGAACTGCACGTTTATTTCTAAAGCACAGCGGTTTGCATATAGTGGCACATTCTTCTGCATTTTTATTCAGTGACCTATATATCTATTTTATGTGTGAGAAAAAAAAAACCTGTCTTGGGATTGGTGCAGAACAGACTGGGCTTCAGAGATCTGTGTCACCCAGTTCAGCAGCATTCAACGGAGCAGGAAGAAAACAGCTTATTTTAGCGTCTTCCTGCTGTGCGTCAGACTGCTAACCTATTAGTGGAGCGGCTGAGCCGCCTGCAGACACATGTGGGTGAGACGCGCGGCAAAACTAAACTATTTAGTCTGAAGATTCCTTTCCTGTTTTCCTACGCGTCGAGTTTAAATACAGGTTTAAGCGTGCGGTTTGGGGAAAAACAGAGCTGCCACTGTGTGCCTGAGAGGGTGAACTTTTCATTTTACTGTACGTTCCCAGAGAGAGTTAAAATGAGCAGGTTATCTGTTTTGTAAAACCAGCAAATATTATGTTTGAAAACTGCTTCGTAGGAGTAAGTTCAAAATGTCAAGGCTGATTTCACAAGACTAACCGCCAGGTTAAATGTTAAGCAACATCAGCCAGTCTCTGAATTAAAAGGAAGAGTGACAAACCTGCCATTTCAGACAAATGCAACAACAGGCTCATTTCATTTTGGTCTGGCCTTGATCCAGAACCTTCTGTATTTCACATCGAGCTGCCTGAGGTCAGAGTATGTTATGGTTGTCCTGCATCTTCAATAAACAAGCTACAGGTAGTCCAAAATGCAGCGGCTAGAGTCCTTACCAGGTCAAGAAAATATGATCATATTACCCCAATTTTACAGTCTCTGCACTGGCTACCTATTAAGTTCCGTATCAGTTACAAAATATTATTACTTGCCTATAAGGACCTTAATGGGTTAGCTCCTGCGTACCTAAATAGTCTTCTACCACGCTACAATCCATCACCCCTCAGAGGACCTCAGATGATGCCAACCCTGAAACAACATACAACTGCTGGTTTTGTCTGGTCAGAGGAGAACTGGCCCCCCGACTGAGCCTGGTTTCTCCCAAGGTTTTTTCTCCATTCTGTCACCGATGGAGTTTTGGTTCCTTGCCGCTGTCGCCTCTGGCTTGCTTAGTTGGGGACACTTCATTTCCAGCGATATCGTTGACTTGATTGCACATATACTATTTAAACTGAACTGAGCTGAATGAAGACATCACTGATTCAATGATGAACTGTCTTTAACTGGAAAATTAGTGTTTACTATTGTCATTTTGCATTATTGACACACTATTTTCCTAATTAATGCTGTTCAGTTGCTTTGACACAATCTGTATTGTTAAAAGCGCTATATAAATAAAGGTGACTTGACTTGACTTGACTATGTGTGGAAACAAAAAAGTCCTGTAGGGAAAATTTCTCACTCTCCTGTGATTGAACCAACATGAAATGCAAAGACAACATGATGCTTATATGTATATTTTTATACAGTATTGTTCAAAGGTTTGGGGTTTGTTACAAAAAAGAATATACGTTTACAACAAGTGCTGTTTTTTAACATTCTATTAATCAAAGAATTCTGGAAAGGAATATTATGTATGTGAATATTTCAACATTGATAATAATAGGACATTTTTCTTGAGTAGCAAATTAGCATATTAAACATTTTGAACAGTAGTTTTGTCTTTATGATAGACTGAACACTGTTATACTGCTAGAAAGATAACTTAAATTTAAACAAAACAATAAATAAATAAAATAGCTTTAGTCATCTTAAACGTTTTTAGTAGCAGAAATTATGTCCTCAGGGTCAGCATCATCATATATCTGCAGTTTATGACTGTAAGCCTTTAATAGCCAGTGCTGGGTAGTAACTGATTACATGTAATCTGAATTATGTAATCAGATTACAAAAATTAAGTACTTGTAATTAGATTATATTACATTTTAACATACCCCTAATCAGACTACAATTACTTTTTTATTGATTACGTATTATTCTCATGGTCACATGACATGCAGGTAAACCAGGTATAGGTAACACTTTATTTTAAGGTATCCTTGTTACACGTTACATGTACTTGCTGTTATAATAAAAATGTATTATGCATAATTACGTGCACGTAATCTTAACCCTAACCATATAGTAAGTACATGTAGTTAATTAATATTAAATGTATAATTATACTGTAACAAGGACACCTTAATATAAAGTGTAACCCAGGTATAAAATAGTTTGTATTTTTTTGTATTATTGTTGTCATTTTAAAAAGATTTATCTTAATTTTACATTTTTATGATTTAATAAATTATTAGCTTTTGTCAAATAAGTTTTTATTCAGTCATCGAATAACCTTGCAATATTCACAAGTTCCAGGATTACTTATATGCACATAATAAACAAACTTTAAAAATAAATAAATAAATAGCTTTTCATTAAACTCTATAAAACCCCCTGCAGTTTCTTCACAAACCCCAGTTTGGGAAACCTTGATATAAAGGATGTTTAATGCACTTCATGTTGTTACTAACAACAAATTGCATATATTCTCTTTCTTTTTGTATTTTTATATAAATATGGTACAAGATTATGTAAATCAATGTGATAAATGAGTTAGGTCACAAGCAATCTAAAAGTGATCAAAAATAGTCTGATTACATGAAATGTGTAATGTAATGGATTATAAAAATTGTGTCATGTAATTTGGAATCGGTAATAGACTACAATTTGTAAGTAATCTACCCAGCACTAATAGCCATAATTTAATTAAGATGCTTCATGATTAATCTTCATGACATTATGTGTTGACAGTCCCTCAGTCCCCCCCTACCCAAATGGGGTTCAAAGTTTGATCCAAAAATCTGGCTCTTTCCTTATTCGAGCTGAGAAGGCATTGTACATATCAAACATACCATCCATCACTTTAAAATGGTAAATAATTACATAAAGAAAGATGCCAGTAGTCCAGTGTCCATCATAGCATTGCTGACGGTAGATATGTGTCATGGGGAAAAAAACGGATGTTCATTAGTGACTGATAATGGAAAAAGACATGTTCATAAGTGTTGAACTAATAACTGATTAGAGATTAGTAACTGTGTAAAGATTCATCCTGCTCTGAGTTTAAAATGGTTTTCCACTATCTAAACTATTTGTCATAATGAATGAGGGCATGTTAATAAGAACAATTAGGTCATATATACAGCAATGAGACTAATATTACATAATTATTGTGATCTTTTTTTAAATGTACATTTATTCTCTTATTATGGCCTTCTAAATGCTTTTGAAAATATATTGTTTTTTGAAACAACTTTTGCTTTCCAGACCTGCTATATTAAGAGGCGTCTGTGAATGAGCTCTTGTAAAACACAAAGTTATGTAATATTTATCTCACAGCCCATTGCTGTAATATTATACATAAGTATATGGTCGTGTTTCATAAAGAAAACTAACACAGAGGCACATGTGTCTACATGAGGGAACACATGACGAAATATTAAGTACAACTGATTATTTGGTGCTAACCATTAAACGTCTTTGCCTTTCACAGAAGTCTCATGATCCTCTGGAGGTGTGGTTCTCTTCGCTCTCCCCTCCTTCTCTAGTAATTATATATAACAGACAGGACTGAGCTACAGTTAGTAGAGTTGTGGAGTTAAAGGCTAGCTTTCAGGGTCATATTTACCTTGTGTGTTTTACACAGGAACTGAGCTTTCGATTATCAGTCATTTTATTGATAACACAACCGATCAAGCAGAAGTCATTCGACGCATTTGGTGAGTACTCTTTTCAGTTTCTTTTAGGTTTTATCTGACAGTTTGTGTTGGGTTGCAATAGGGGTCAGCACTATTTATTCAGTGGTGCATTTTAACTTCAGGGCAAAGTTGATAGGATGTTTGTAATTTAATAAATCATTAATTTTCATTCATGTCAGCTCACAAGAGCCTGATTAACTGTATAATGTTGGTCTTGAGACTTTACTTAGAATTGCAGGCCATCAACTGTCCGTGTGTAATATCACTCAGACCTGACACTTAAATAATTGGAAAATTAACAAATTCTAATTAGAGTATTCTTGTGCATGTAAATGTGGCAAGGGACCATCATAAAGCAGGTCTTCTGTGCAAAGTCAAAACAAACACCTGTTTTTTAATAGAATAATAATGTGACGGTGCGTGCGGGGAGATGAAGCAAGGACTCAATCGCTGGAGAAATGGTATTTTATTTTAGTAAAAAATGAAACAAAAACAAACTCAAACCACCCCGAGGGGGAACTCCTCCTCCGTTTCCGAGAGGGTGGCACTGCAGCTTCGTCTACCACCTCTGGGGGCGCTGCAACCCCTTCAGCCACCACCGGAAGCGCTGCAGCTTCATCGGCCGTCTCTGGGGGAGCTGCCCCCTCTTCGGCCACCACTGGGGGCACGGCAGCTTTGTCAGCCACCTTCGGGGGCACGGCGGCTTCGTCGGCCACCTTCGGGGCCCGGCAGCCTTCTGGTGGCCCTCCTGGGCACACCCGCTGCAGACTGCGACAAATAATTCATTCAATAAGTCATTCATCTACTTCTCTAAGAAGCATATGCTCAAGTTCGTATGAAGCTGAAGTTTGAATGTTTTTATATTCTGAGTCTCCCTTGATCCTCTGATGTCTGAAGGCACTTATGTAATAGTCTGTGTTACAAAGTTGGCATCAAAATATCAAAAGTATTTCCAGGCACATAATCAAATAGCATGCTTAATGAAGCATTATTAAGCCTCTTTTTTACAAATGAATATGGCACTTTGTTTAGGAAATTCCTTACTTGACTACTTACACTGGCACACAGTAGAGCTTAATGTCTCTACATTATTTTTATGGTAGATACAGGGGCGCGGGAAGATGTTTTCGGTTGGGGGTGCTGTGTGTGTTTTCCTGTTGGGTGAAGGGGGGGGGCTGGTTCACTTACGTCGGTCCTCGTGCTGGGGCTAGTGTTGTTTGGATGCCGATTTTGGAAAGTTTTTGCTGGGATGGGGATTAGGCTAATCATCACATATAGAAAACATCACAAGTTAAATTAATCATGTTTATAAAGATAAACATGGGTTTATTATAGCCCACTTACAATTTACATTTCAGAGATCATTACAAATAAATTTTTAATTGCTAAAACTGAATAAATTTAAATGAACAAACTTGGCATTGCATTTGCAACCATGTGAAAACAGGGGGTGCTGCAGCCCCCTCAGCACCCCTACTTCCCGCATCCCTGGGTAGATAAATAATATGCTGTGCTACCATATTTTTAAATTAAAATCATCAGCACTTTGTTAAGCACCACACTGTCTTTGTTGGTTAACCACACTAGCCATGTGATTGAGGTTGAACTGCTACATAATAGTAAGGTGTTGCTGCTAATGTAAATGTTATAATTATCAAATTGTGTTGTGTTTTACATAAGTTTAAAACAGAATTATTAGTCTATGGCCGAAGTTTCATTCTTAAAAATGAAAATTATGCCATCATTTACTCCTTTTTTTAAACCTGTTTGCATTTTTTTCTTTTGTGAAAAAAAAAGAAGATTTTTGAAGAATGTTGGTAGCCAAACAGTTTTGGTTCCCATTGACTTCCAGTGTATTATTTGCCCACGTGGAAGTAAATGGGAACTGAAGCTACCAACATTCTTCAAAATATCTTCTTCTACGTTCCACATTGAAGGAAGTCATGCAAGTTTGGAACAACATGAGGGTGGGTAAATCAGTAAAAATAAATAAATGTGACAGAATTTTCATTTTTGGGTCGAGTATCCTTTTAAAATATTTTTCAAAATTTGTAGATATTGTTTATTTTCTTCCTATAGTTATTAGGTTAGGCTATTTTGCACCCACAAATCAGACTATGTACCATCCCTCCCCCAAAAAATATCTAAATCAAGGCATATAAAAGCAGTGTGGTTTACTTTAATTGTGTGTTTCTGTTTTGTGCTTTTTTATAGTCAGTCTTGACTATCAGTTTTATAAAGTCTCTAATTCATCCAAATGTCTTTCTTTTCCAGAATGTACCGTCGATCACTACTAAGATCTAGTCCACAATGGATGTCTCTGTCTGTGTAGCCACCCAAAGCCAATGCAAAGACTTTACCCTTATTAGTATATGTAGCTAACAGTTGCTTTTTACTTCCTGCTATTGTCATTTTTGTTTGTAGAGATAGACAGGGTATAGACTGTTCGATTTTTAACTTGTCTTCTAATTACTTTGAATATTTATTTATTTATTTATTAAGAAGAAATACCTCAATAATCCAACCCAGTTTGATTGACAATAGGCCAGAAGTGCAGTTACTCTCCAGCAATGGAATCCACTACACTAGCATCCCTAGCAACTGTTACAATGCTAACGGCGGACTCACAGACAGACATGTCTGGTGTTCTGTGGCTACTGGTGCTGGGCTTCGTCATCGCATTTATCCTGGCGTTCTCTGTGGGCGCCAACGATGTAGCCAATTCCTTCGGTACAGCAGTGGGTTCTGGGGTAGTGACTCTGCGCCAGGCCTGCATCCTGGCCACCATCTTTGAGACAGTGGGTGCCATTCTTTTGGGAGCCAAAGTCAGTGAGACCATCCGTTCGGGTATCATCGATGTTCACATGTACAACGGCTCAGAGGCTGTGCTGATGGCTGGCTCCATTAGCGCCATGTTTGGTGAGTACATACTTGATTTAAAGTGATAGTTCACCAATAAAAAATTTTCCTCTTGTTGTTCCAAACAAGTATGACTTTATTTCTTCTGTGGACCATAAAAGAAGATATTTTTGCGACCAATAGGTTGTTTTAGATCCCATTGCTTCCATTGCTATCTTTCTCCTTCAAATCCTCCTTTCACTCAAAGCCAATACATATTTTACACATCCAAAATGTCCATCATAGTCACACAGGAGATTGCGATTCAGCGGAATCCAGTAAATTGCGAGCATGTCACCTAGGTGGAACTTTATCACGTTATCGTGACTTGTGTTAGTCAAGTCAAAAGCTTACAGTATGTTTGTTTTTGTCCTGTTACAGGATCTGCTGTTTGGCAGCTTGTAGCTTCGTTCTTGAAACTCCCCATCTCTGGGACACACTGCATTGTGGGCGCCACAATCGGCTTTTCCATGGTTGCTAGAGGTCATCAGGGGGTCAAATGGCTGGAATTGCTTCGCATTGGTATGTGAAACTGAGTATTTTTTAGATTTTTCGTAAGCGTGCTTAGTCAGATTATATTATTTTTTCCTGAAGAATGAGTCAGTTAATGGAAAGAGAATATTTTCCCATGTGACCCCAGAAATAGTAAGCGGAAAGACCACCAGCATGATTTAATGCAGATTTCTTCGTTTTGTCATTTTTTTCACATGAGATCTATTTATAGTACAGAATATTTTGGACTATACAGACAGGAAACATAGTCACATCATGCTTACCTCTGGTGACTTGTTGGGTGTTTGTTGATACTTGGCGTGCAGCCCTGAGAAATTTTGGGCCATACAGTTTTAAGATAAGAGAGAAGAACATCATTGTTTAGATGTTACATTGTGCTTATTTGTGTAACCTGTTGATATATGTGTTCCAGTTGCCTCTTGGTTTCTTTCACCTCTTCTCTCCGGCATCATGTCTGCGATTCTCTTCTACTTTGTCCGCAAGTTCATCTTGAATAAGGTAAAAAGCAAATCTGAGCTCACCTGTAACATAATGTGCCAGTGTCTGTTTTGGTACTTTTTAATCTCTTGTTGGTGTCAATAAAGAAAGAACATATGCTTTTACCATGTACTAAATGGCAATATTTCCATGTGCTCCAGGAGGATCCAGTGCCCAATGGTTTAAGAGCATTACCAGTTTTCTATGCTGTTACTATGGGAATCAATCTGTTCTCCATCATGTTCACTGGAGCACCAAGTAAGCATTTTTCTTCTCTAAGTAATTTATTAATTTTTTTTATATTGAATTTGAATTTTTAAAGAAATATATCCTTTAAAATATTTAGATCAGTATTTTCTTTATACATGAATATTTATGAATTGATTTTCCTATGTCTCTAAACATAACTAAAAGGAGGTTGTCAGATTTAGCCCTTTGATGAACATTTTGTTCCCAAATTATGATCACATGTCATGTCATGATCACATGTATGCATACAGGACCCATCCCTTATTTATCATTAATTAACACACTGTTAATTTACTTTCACGTTCACCAACACATACAAAGACTGGTGGGTTAAACACAGTACTCAATATTGCTAATGATTATAGCTATTTGAAAATGTGTAACTGTCTGTACAGTTTGTTGATGTAATAATAAAAATATGAAATATCATTTTGGCCCAAGTCCAACAATCTGTACCCATAAGCAAACTTCAGTGGGATCATGATGTACTGAAGATAAAATAGCCACTGTGAACCAACAGTTGACCTAGAGTCTGTGTACTAATCAGCGGACCACAGGACCACCCTCTTCCTGGTTATCTATTGAGCCATGCACATGACCATGTTCGATACCGTTAGTGGTTCTGTTCTTTCAAAGGAACTGAAAATTAACTTAGCCATAAGTTATAATGATAAAAAAGAAACTTTCACTGTATAGCCTCCCATTTCAACCTCATTTTAAACAGAAAATTTTATAACCGTTTGCTTAGGCTATCTCACTGCAGTGTTTTGTCAACACATTGCCTTACAACAGACTTAATTCTGGAGGGAAAACATGCTATCATTGTCATGCTATCACACTCGTCCACAAGTTACTTTCATTAACAAATGTTTGATCCCCTTTTTTAAAGGATTATTTGTATTTAGGATTGAGTATTTTGCTTTTAAACCAAGTTTGAAGTTACGCTAATGCTAATTTGCTAATTAGAGAAACCCAATATCTTTTCAGGAGGAATGTAGGACTTTTCAATATGAGAATGTAGAATATGTAGCACTGTTTAGCACTAAAACGTGTTAAGTTTTCATCTCGTTCTTCTCTATATTCTACAGTGTTGGGATTTGATAGGATACCATGGTGGGGTACTCTGCTGATCTCACTGGGCTGTGCCCTGCTTACTGCTGCGGTAGTCTGGTTCATTGTCTGTCCACTGTTAAAGAAGAAGATGAAAAGTAAATATTTATTTATATACCATTTTTACTTCAGTATTCATTTTAAAATGCCCAAAGCATGGAATTCTGGGTAGTTCTTTGCAATGTAATTGAAACTTACATTATCTGTGCATAATGTTTAATATGTTACAAAAGATTACTATTTCAAGTCAATTATGTTCTTTTGAACTTTCTATTTATTAAAGTGTCCTGAAAAAAAATATGGTTTCTGCAAAAATATTAAGCAACATTGATAATAAGTAGTTTGTTGTGTTTCTTGGACACCAAATTAGCCCATGCCCATGGCACAATGATGCAATGAAATATCTTTGTAAATGTTTCTAATAAACTACCACATTGACTTTGCATGCATTTGGATCTGTCCTGTTAATATACTTATTTCTGTAATTATTTCCACCTTTTCAGGTCAGAATATTGCCGACACTAGTGGAACACAGCTGATTGAGAAGAAACCATCCTCAAACGGCCCCATGGCCCATCCTGCCCCACCTCGAAGCTACTCTCCTGTTCCACAGACACCCCCTGCTGACAGCAACAAGGTGGCCTTTGACATCGGAGGTTCTGCAGAAACCGACCTGGACAGCAAAGATTTTGACACCAAAGATTGGGATTGCACTCATGGTCAGCCTCTTGAAATGATTAATACACTAAATTAACTGTATGTGTTTCAAGGAACTGATTCTCTTTTGACTAAATGACTAATTCTTTAATCTACAATTTTGGTCATCCATTGTAGCTTTAAATGGCAGTGCTGGAATTGCTGTCCCAGACTTGAGCGGAAGCCAGTTTCACACCATACACAAAGATTCGGGAATCTACAAGGATCTACTTCACAAACTTCACCTGGCCAAGGTGGGCGAATGCATGGGAGAGACCGGAGACAAACCCATCCGCCGCAACAACAGTTACACTTCTTACACCATGGCCATCTACGGAATACACGGGTCGTTGAAGGAGGGTGAGGGAAGCCGGACTGGACTGGATGGAGAGAAAAGGCGCTCGCGGTACGATAGCTATAACAGTTACTGCACTGCGTTGGCTGATGCAGAAGTTGCTGCAGGAGATGGAGCTCTGGCAGTGGAGATGGGAGACGAGACCGTCAGAGGAGACTCACTGGAAGTGGAAATAGATGAGCTTGAGATAGACAAGCCAGAGGTGTCCATGCTCTTCCAGTTCCTGCAGATTCTCACTGCCTGCTTTGGATCATTTGCGCATGGGGGAAATGACGTTAGGTATGAGAGACGTAATAAACCTTTTTTTTTTCATATGTTGTCCAAAATAATTTAAAATAAAAATGAACTACAAGTAAATTTAAATGTCACCACATTATAATATACAGTAGAGTATGAAAAATGGATATTCATTTTGACATTTGCTAAAGATTACATTTAACAGTTTACACATTTTTTTGTGTAAAACTTCTCTAAATGTAAAAATACAGTAAATGCGCAGCACACTTAAATATTGAATGTCAGCCTATAACTGATATGGGACAGATACACTTTTTAAAGAATGTAATATTTTTAATCAGTAAGGATGCGTTATATTAAGCAGAAGTCACCGTAAAGACATTTATAATGTTACAAAAGATTTCTATTTCAAATATTTTCTGCTCTTTTGAACTTTCTTTTCATCTAAGAATTCCTCTACAAATGTAATACCGTTTCCACAAAAATATTAGGCAGTGGAACTGTTTTCAAAATTAATAATCAAAAGATTTTTTTTTTCTTGAGCACCAAATCAGCATTTTCAGAATAATTCGTGGCATTGAAGCCTGGAGTAATGTCTGCTAAAAAAATTCAGCTTTGCATCACAGAAATAAATTACATTTCAAAATATATTAAGATAAACACTTATTTTAAATTGTAGTAATATTTAACAAAATTACTGTTTTTACTGTATATCAAATAAATGTAGCATTGGTGAGTATAAGTGACTTATAAACATAAAACATAAAAAGGGTTTCTTACCAACCCTTAAAATATACACGGTAGTGTATATCTTGCATTTCAGACCTTTTTTCCACATTGTTTTATAATGACGACAGTGCTAATCTCTAACTGATAGCATTACCCATCATTCATCTCTTACAGTAATGCGATTGGCCCTCTCGTTGCACTCTGGCTGATCTATGAAAGCGCTTCTGTAGCACCCACTGCTCCCACACCAATTTGGTTGCTCCTGTATGGAGGAGTGGGTATCTGTACAGGGCTCTGGATTTGGGGTCGGCGGGTCATACAAACAATGGGCAAAGACCTGACTCCCATCACTCCCTCCAGGTAACAAGCTGCTAATACCCTGACGTTTCGTACCTCCTCTAAGCAGAAACTGATAAGAGAGCTTATTTGTGGGATCAGGCTTTATAGTTCAGTTTTATCATCGTGGTTCTCATGAGGCTTAAGGACCGGTTCCCACTTTCTTATCTCTGTTGACTGTTGCAGTGTAAACAAACAGTTTAACAACACTACTTGTCTCATGGGAATTCCCTCAAGCACCACAGCAGTAAAGAAGATTGGTCATGTCTTTAGTATTATGACATTTTGACAATGCTGCAGTACTTTTTCCATTCAAACAGTCCTTTGCTGTGTTTAAAGATGCTTATAGAGCTTATTATAATCATCATGTCTGTCTCGCAGCGGATTTAGCATTGAGCTCGCCTCTGCTATAACTGTGGTTGTCGCTTCCAACATCGGACTCCCAGTCAGCACCACTCATTGCAAGGTGGGTTGCTTACTAGTAGATTAATCCATACAGTTATAATTTGTAATAACAAACGTTCAATTATATTATCTTCTTTGTTTGTGTGTTTATGAACAGGTTGGATCAGTGGTGTCAGTTGGCTGGCTCCGCTCCAGGAAGGCCGTTGATTGGCATCTGTTCCGGAATATCTTTATCGCTTGGTTTGTGACCGTGCCAATTTCTGGTATCATCAGTGCTGCTATAATGGCACTCTTCTATTATGTTATATTGCCTCTGACCTAATGTTTTATGTTAAACCATTTACTCCTTGTAAATACTTACACCTTTGGGCACTTTGGGTTTTTGGAATGCCCCTTCGTCCTGTCCCATCATATGTACTGTACATAGCAAATCAAAGACTGTGTATGTTTGCACGTCACACTCATACTCTGTGATTTTTGTACATGTTTAAGGTGCTTAATAGTGTTAGGAAATAATTTTGTAGCCATAAAATGTGTGAGATATGTAGTATAACAATGTTTATTAAGTTTTTGGGCCTCACATATTTTTGTAAAGAAAAATATTGCTAGACAAGACTAAAATTCTGTTTCAACTTTTGGCAATGAAAATTTATACTCTGTAAGGCACTATTTTATTTATAAAACAATATATGTATACTTGCATGACATTTGAAATAAATGATGTTTCTGCTGACATTTGAATTTTTATTTCCACCTGTAAATAAATCACAGTTTTTACAAAACAGTATAAATTATGCTTTTTTATCTAAAACTGTGTGAGACCTGTTTTCAATACAGTATTGAAATTCATAGGGTAATCCATGTTTATTAAAGCAAGTGTATTTAAGAAAAGTATTCTGAGAAAAATAAAAACATCTCATATAATGGAGATCCGTGAATGGTTCATTTATCAAACTAAATGTATTATATTTGACAAGACACATAAATTATTACTCAATACTCAGTCTATGGACATGCACTGCTATCTTTCCCTGATAAATGTTGAAACAAGAAATTACTGTATATATGAAATGACTGTAAACCAAATAATGGCAGTAGATTAACGTATTTTATGTATTCCTCTTCTGTTGTATGAGATTGCTGAAAACACTTTTGAAAGGGTCCTTGTACAATGCCATAATTTCAGTGAATGAGAACTTGCAGTCTGCTACATGCCCTTTGATATACTTAACACCATAGATATATATACATATCTATGCTTAACACATGCCTTAATAAAGTATATTAAACAATGTTTTAAGAACAATTTCTGTAGCGTTTATCATTTACAAAAATATATGTTTATTTTTTTCCATTCTTTAATACAAATGTGCTCCAGCTCTGGTCAGTTGTGGGGGGGATCTGTGGATATTGTGCCTTCCAAGACGTTTCACGTTTTAGTACCTCAGACAGGCTTATAATGTTGCCTTTTCAACAAAATCTGTTACAAACAATTCTAAGCGTCTCAAATAAATGCCATTCCTATCCAAAGGAGGCAGCATCATGCACTGCACCGAGGACACTGTTGCCAACTCTCGCAAGACAAATACGCAACCGCTGCTTCCAAAACAAGCCCAATTTTTTTTAATGATTTATTATTATAAATATTATTTATTACCAATAAATGAGCCCGCAACATATTAAACTGAAACCACTCTTTTATCTGAAAAGCAAAAACAGAAGCTATTTTACAAAAATCAGCAAACTGCAACAAAAATGGGAACAAAACTCATCTCCTGCGTGCAGAATAGGATTGGAGAGATGGAAAAGGAGAAAAACACAAGAGCTTCAAAGGGGAGCTGTAACATAGCCACATATTTATAGCCTACTAAAATATAGGCTATTCGAACCATATTTACTCTTAGTATTAGTATAGTATATAGTATATTGTTTTTTATTACAGCCCGTGATAATTAATACATTACAAAAACATTGTAAAAATTTAAAAAATAGGCTAAAAGAAAGTCATCCCACTCCTCTACGTCTACTTCTGTCATCGCTTGGATTACAGCGTCACGGCACGCGCCTTCTTTTTGAACGTGATTTTCTCCAAGGGGGGGGCGGAACATTTGGCAAATTACGCTGCAGCACTTATATTATTGCACTGGTTGGCTATTAACGGCGAGCAGACAGAGTGTCATTCAATGCATTGGAGAATACGGCGAACATAAATAAAGAAACGAAGTTGCTTGTCGGATTTCCCTAACAAGCAACCATATTTTTTAAAATAAGCCCAAAAAACCGCAACCCGCGACCTGGGATTTGTTCACGCAACTTTACAAAAAAAGAAGCCCAAAGTCGCGTATAATACGCGGACTTGGCAACTATGACCGAGGAGCCTGCGAACCCGGAAGCGGAAATAACATCTGCGTTTTGAAACCGTCGTGCATGTTTCAGGCGTATGGTGCAGTTTCGGAGATAAAGAAAAGAGTTAACTTTTCAAAGTGTGTTATTATTGTGGTGTGCACGTAGTTCGTGCACACTAAGCTAGTTTTTGTATAACTAGGAACATACATGAGTGCTGTGTAGTTTATTTAGCCGTGACGTTATGTCTCTTCGCTAGCAGCGGCTGTGCTGATTGATAAAGAATATTTTTATTTTAAGCGCATTTACAGTAATAAGAAGTCATGGCGGATGTTACTGCACGTAGTTTGCAGTATGAATACAAAGCGGTAAGAGTCTTATAAGATTTGTTATATCCTTTATTGAACGAATTTGATATGTTATGAAGCTCAATCTTATTTAGGGCGCTGAAGCGGTGTGTTTTGGTGTGCGCGTGCTTGTACACTGTGTTTTAAAAACCTAACTAGATAGCATTTTTGGACAACAAATTTTTAGTAAATGCTTAATTTACTTTTGAATTAAGTAGTCTTTTAGCAGAATGTAAGTGCATAAAGCACGATCGGCCTTGTGATGTTTACAAATGCCGTCTAGGTAGGCTGCTCGCTAGGGTTTGAAACACAGCCGTTGAACCCATCGTAAGTTTTTGTGTTTTCTCCGCAGAACTCCAACTTGGTGTTGCAAGCGGACAGATCTCTGATCGACCGCACCCGCAGAGATGAGCCCACCGGAGAGGTGCTGTCTCTGGTCGGCAAACTGGAGGGAACTAAAATGGGAGACAGGAGTCAGAGAACCAAACCTCAGATGCTGGAAGAGAGGAGAGCAAAGTGAGTCTGATCAGAAAAGCATATTGTTTACTTGGGTTCATTCATTGTGTCATAGTCTTTGAATCTTTTTTCATTGTATGATGCAGGAGAAGAAAGAGAGACGAAGACAGACATGACATAAACAAGATGAAGGGCTTCACACTGCTGTCTGAGGGGATTGATGAGATGGTGGGCATCGTATACAAGCCCAAGACCAAAGAGACAAGAGAAACATATGAAATTCTCCTCAGCTTCATTCAGGCAGCCCTAGGAGATCAGGTAAGATCACTGCACCTGTTTAAATGTGATATGTATATAATTTTTAACTTTTAACTTTATTGGGAGATTTACCGTTTTCATGTTTGGGATGATAACCAATAAAAATATTCTGCCAATATAATAAGTCTACACTGTTTTGTCTTGAAATAAATTAAAATGATGCACCAAAAATTTAAATTTTCATTACAATAACTCATTATAATATACAATATGAAAAATGGATATTCTCTTCGAGATATTGAGTCATTTTGCTAGATTTGCTAAGATTATATTTAAACGTGTTACTAAATTATAATGTTATTTAAATTGTTGTTCAAAAGTTTGGTATTGCTAAGTTTTCGTACTTTTATTTCATTAAGGACACATTAATTGAAGTGACAGTTAAAATAATTAGAATGTTAAATAATTTTCAAATAAATGCTGTTCTTTTGAACTTTCTGTTCATCAAATAACCATTAAACTATCACTTTCCACAAAATGTTCATCAGCACAGCTGTTTTTGACATTGATAATAAGGAATGTTTTTTTGAGTACCAAAGAAGCAAATTAGATTGATTTCTGAAGGATTATGTGACACTAAAGATTGGAGGAATGGCTGCTTAAAATTCAGCTTTAGCATCACCGGAATAAATTGCTTTTTAAAATAGTTATTTTAAATTGTAATATTTTACAGTACTACTGTATTTTTGATCAAATGAATGAGCATTGTTGAGCGTAAGAGTTATTTAAAAAAAACATTAGAAAACCTTACCGACCCGAAACTTTTGAACTGTATGTTTTTTAACGATTTTATTTATACTGGGTGTAAACCGAACCATTGAGTGTAATATGTCAACCCTCTACATTGCGAGTAAATCACTCGCATATGCGACTAAATCTTCACTCTGGCGACTAAATGTCTAATATTTGCCAATTGCTAATAAATTCTCAGATTTTAAGTATAAGTTTAGCTCAGATATATTT
>NW_015660140.1:725279-738024 GCF_001515625.1 Sinocyclocheilus rhinocerous | reverse complement strand
TCTGGCAAGTAAACAAAAAAATTTACTAGCCAATGGCGATTCAATTGCCAAGGTGTTCGTAGAGGGCTGTATGTTGTCACTGGTTATCATTGTTTCAACATGTTATGGCGTTGTGAATCCACAAAAACATTCTCTCTGTCAGTTCGCTGTTAAAGAACAATTCATTGTCTGATAAATGTGAGGTAATGTTTATAGGCATGTAAACAGTGGATTAAATTAGGTTAAAGGTGACATATCATGAAACTCTGACTTTTCCAGGTGTTAAGTACTATAATAAGGTCCTTGTGTGTGAATGAGAACTTAGTTTAGTACTCACATGCTTGTGACAGCAGCTTTCTGTCCATGTGCTTCCGATATGTGCGCTCAGAAAACCTTATATTACATATTGTAAAAAGGGGCATAATATGTCACCTTTAAAGTGTCACATCATAAATTGCTGCTCTTTTTCTATCCTTTAAGCCAAGGGATATCCTTTGTGGAGCTGCAGACGAGGTGTTGGCTGTGCTGAAAAATGACAAGATGAGAGACAAAGAGAGGAGGAGGGAGGTGGAGCAGTTGCTGGGGCCTGCGGACGACACACGCTACCACGTCCTAGTCAACCTGGGCAAGAAGATCTCTGACTATGGTGGAGACAAAGAGCTTCAAAATATGGGTAAATAATTTAGGTCCAATCTGAGTCTTCTCATCATGATGTTCAGCTAGGTCACACCTCTCTTCTCTTTTGCAGATGATAACATTGATGAAACCTATGGAGTCAATGTTCAGTTTGAGTCTGATGAAGAGGTGAGCTTCTACATGCTGGTTGTTGGTGCTCTGATTGGTTTTTTTAGTTATTGAGGTGACACCAGCATGTATTTGTTTATGTGTAGGAGGGCGACGAGGACCAGTACGGAGAGGTTCGGGATGAAGGCTCTGATGACAGCGAGGGAGAGGAGGCAGATGAAAGCAGCACCCTGACTGCTAATGTAAGTCACATGTCCCACGTGTTTCTGCACACTTGGTCATAGAGCACTGGTTCTCAACCAGGAGTCTGGGACCTATTAGGGCCAAATTCCAGGGTAGTTTTAGTTATTTTTAAAGTTAATCCATTTTAATTTAGTATTTAGTTTATTTTTTTATTAAGATGTACATCATGAATCTGATCTCATATTTTGAGTTTATTTTATTACTGCTGAAGTGCAATAGGGACATATTAGCTTACATAAGAGGGTTTTAGAATATTGTCTTCAACAAAAGGGGGATTTGGAGTTGAAAATGGTTGAGAACCACTGACAGAGTCAAAAATCCAGCCTAACATGTTCTTGTCTCTTTAGCTGGGCAACACAGGCGATGTAATGATGACCAAAAAGAAGGATCTTCACCCCCGAGACATTGATGCCTTCTGGCTTCAGCGACAGCTCAGCCGCTTCTACAATGATGCCATCGTGTCTCAGAAGAAAGCAGATGAGGTCTTGGAAATCCTTAAGGTAGGGATTTCTCAAATTCTTGGAGACTGAGAGATTTGTATGTGTATGTCTTCCTGTGTGGCTGATTCATTCCTGTCTTTGGTTAGACTGCCAGTGATGACCGAGAGTGTGAGAACCAGTTGGTGCTGCTTTTGGGCTTCAACACATTTGACTTCATTAAGGTCCTCCGCCAGCACAGGCGAATGAGTAAGTAGATCACAATAGTCAGGACTGTGATTTCTGAGATTATGTTTCCAATACTGGAAGTGTGAGCAGTTTAAAGGTTTACAAGATTTTAAAAAGCATTGTTCTTTTTTTCTTGTCATATCCAGTCCTGTACTGCACCATGTTGGCCAGTGCCCAAAGTGAGGCTGAGAAGGAGAAAATCATGAATAAAATGGAAGCTGATCAGGATCTTTCCAAAGTTCTTTACCAGCTGCAGGAGACTGAGAAAGAGGACATCATCAGGGTCAGAACCTCCCCCTCCTTATTTAGTTGGTTTAGTTGAGAGAGTTTGAGATTTTACCTGTTTAAAGAAGGATAACCTTTTGTGAGCTTATGATCTTTTTGTTTCTTTGCAGGAGGAGCGATCTCGCCGGGAGAGAGTAAGAAAGTCTCGTGTGGATGATCTGGAGTCTATGGACATTGATCATGGAGAGGTAAATGACTTTTTTTTTTAAAGCTACATCTACTACTTCAAGCACTTTTTAATTTGACCGCCCCAGTGTTCATGTGACTGTCTTATATTTTTGCTGTGTTCTTTGTCTCTAGGCTGTGACCTCGAGGCAACTACTAGATCTGGAAGACCTGGCCTTCTCTCAGGGCAGTCACTTCATGGCCAACAAGCGTTGTCAGCTGCCTGACGGCTCCTTCCGCAAACAGAGGAAGGGTTACGAGGAGGTCCATGTGCCCGCTCTCAAACCCAAAACCTTTGGTGATGATGAGGTATTTTCCTCTATTTTGTGATGCATTTTCTTCAATTATTATTTGTTTCTGGTTGTTTGGTTATTACATCAAATTACCACACAAGAATACACAGCTGTTCAAAAGTTTGAGGTTGGTAAGATTTTTAATGTTTTTGAGAAAAATCTCTTGCTTTCAGTTAAAATGGTATACTATTTTCTTTTTTAATATATTTGAGTAATTTATTCTTGTGATGGCAAAGCTGAATTTTCAACAGCCATTACTGCAGTCATGAATGTCACATGATCCTTCAGAAATCATTCTAATATGCTGATTTGCTGCTCAAGAAACATTTCTTATCAATGTTAAAACAGTTGTACTGCTTAGTATTTTGTGGAAACCGTGATTCATTTTTCAGGATTCTTTGGTAAATAGAAAGAACAGCATTTATTTGAATATTTTATAAATAATATAATGTCACTTTTGATCAATTTAATGCATATTTGCTGAATAAGTGTTAATTTCTTTCAAAATATATTTTTTTCAGTGATCCCAAACATTTGAAAACTAGTGCAAATAGCAATGTATTATGAATTACTGGTTTATTGCATCTATGTAATTTCACTAGTGTCTCACAAGGATTCTCTCATTTTCTCTCTCAGACATTGGTGGCTATTGAGAAGCTGCCCAAATATGCCCAAGCTGGATTCGAAGGATTGAAAACCTTGAATCGCATACAGAGTAAACTCTTCAAAACCACATTGGAGACAGATGAAAACCTGCTGGTTTGCGCTCCAACGGTTAGTCTGCCGATAAAGGCACAACTGTCCAGGCGCTGGCTAAAAATGAACATCTCCATTAAAATCACAATGTGCCAAATATGATGCACCATAGACCTTAACTTGAATTAACTTTAAGATTTTTACCCTAAAGGAGACTCAGACTTTTGTTTTCCATCTTTTCCTTTGACCTGTAGGGTGCTGGCAAAACGAATGTTGCTCTCATGGCAATGCTCAGAGAGATTGGAAAGCATATCAACATGGATGGCACCATCAATGTTGATGATTTTAAAATCATCTACATCGCTCCCATGCGCTCACTAGTACAGGAGATGGTGGGCAGCTTTGGCAAGGTAAGACTGCATTATGCTTTCCCCCATCATTTCCTGTAATTTAGTATCCTTCAAATGAGTAGCTATAAATAGAATTACATTTAACATTTACATATAGGGTTGTGACGGTGAGGAAATTTTCCCACCAGTTAATCAACGTGTAACAACAACGATAATACCGGTATCACTGTGGGGGCAGGGGCAGGGGCGTTTCCTCTTTTCCTCGCTTTTAAATAGCTTGCAAAAGCGGCGTGCGCATTTTACTTTCACTTTCAAATAGCGGCAAATAACGTCTTAGATAAAAGGCAAAAGTCAACAGGCTTTTCAAAATTCAAAATACTTTTTGAATACTTTTTGAACCTGCATTTCGTTTCGAAACTAAATCATCTGCCATCGTCTTGTCTGTATCACCCCACTCTTCTTGTCAGTCAGCTCGACTCACTCTCCTCACTGGATAAATGAAATCTGATCTGTGATGTGACTGTCGTTCGGCACGCTGCATTGAGCAGCCGCGTTCAGTTTTTAATTGTAGTGTCTGTTCTTTTACTGAACTAAATGATTTTAGTTGTCAAAATGATTGTGGGGGTCGGTGCCGCGGTGTGCAAGTGACGTAACCGGTGTTGCGGCTTAACAACGGTATCACCGTCTATCGCAGCAAGCCTAATTTATACTTGTTTAAAATTGTGAAAGTATTGTCTCTAAAACATTTGTTGCTCTGTCTGCAGCGCTTGGCTAGTTATGGCATCACTGTTTCTGAGCTGACTGGAGACCATCAGCTGTGTAAAGAGGAAATAAACGCCACCCAAATTATCGTGTGCACCCCAGAGAAATGGGACATCATCACCCGGAAAGGAGGAGAACGCACATATACGCAGCTTGTGCGCCTTATCATTATTGTAAGTAATCTAGAATACTCAGATTCCCTTTTTAAAAGTTTTTCTTTCATGTTTTTCCAATTTAACATGTTCTGTCATATAGGATGAGATCCACTTGCTGCATGATGACCGTGGCCCAGTTCTGGAGTCCTTGATTGCTCGAACCATCCGCAATGTGGAGCTGACACAGGAAGACGTGAGGCTCATCGGCCTCAGTGCCACACTGCCCAACTATGAGGATGTGGCAACCTGCCTTCGTGTGGATCCATCCAAGGGACTCTTCTATTTTGACAACAGGTGAGAAATGGACTGCTGTGGTGAAATAGTGTTCTGCAACAATATGTGGATAACATTAAATACGTTTTTGGTCAAATAAAATATGTATGTTGGATGTTTTTCTTTTTTAGTTTCCGGCCCGTGCCTCTGGAGCAAACTTATGTAGGAATTACAGAGAAGAAGGCTATCAAGCGCTTCCAGATTATGAATGAGATTGTCTATGAGAAGATCATGGAACATGCTGGAAAGAATCAGGTGAAGCTGAACACAATAACTACAGTAGTCAATATTTGAAGTGGATCAAAAAGGTTCATCAAAGTTGTCCTAAGACAAGAGTGCATTTTGGTTTTAGGACAACTTTGATGAAAGGTTTTGATCCACTTCAAATGTTGACTAGTGTAACTAACTAGTTCTTTATCAAATGTATCCTACCATTTTTTCAGTCACCCTTCTGTTTCCTGATCATTTATTTTCCTTTTTCCTAGGTGTTGGTGTTTGTGCACTCGAGAAAGGAGACCGGAAAGACGGCACGTGTGATCAGGGACATGTGTTTGGAGAAGGACACACTGGGGTTGTTCCTGAGAGAGGGTTCGGCCTCCACTGAGGTCCTGAGGACTGAAGCCGAGCAGTGCAAGGTTAGCTCACAACTAACACAAAAGTGCTGCACATCAGATACAACCTCAAACTGATGTACACTTAAAACAAGACCTACATAGAATCTGAAAATTTCATTCCTCAAAGAAATATGCATACGTTTTTTAAACATTTTGGCTTATGTATCATCTTACTAAACAGAATATGACAATAAACTATTATAGTCTAAATTAATTATAATTGCATAAATTATAACTTGTAATATAAATGTATAAATTGTAGCGATTTTATGACTGCAAAAATAAATTATAATTAACTATAATTTAAATAATTAATACATTATTTTATTATGAAATAATTAGTAATAAATTAATTACAGAAATAATGGCAATAATTTCAAGCCAGTTTCAAAGATTCCCCTTGTCTGCTATTGTTTAATAAACATTTAATCCCAACCCAAACCTACACCATTGTTCGAGCTGTGATTATGTCCAACATTTCACCAAATTTATTTTGTAGGTTTTTTTTTTTTTCTCTGAAATTAGTATTATTAAATGGCCCCAGCTTCATGGTCTGGACACACATTTATTGTATACTGATTTTGTTTACCATTTGTTTTCTTTGTTGAGAGAACCTGGAGCTGAAGGATCTATTGCCATATGGTTTTGCTATTCACCATGCTGGAATGACCAGAGTGGACAGAACGTTGGTAGAGGATCTGTTTGCTGACCGTCACATTCAGGTTAGTTTGTAACATTCAGCAATGTCAAGAACGTTTTTGATTATTTCTTGTTCTGAAACGGAGAGCATTGAACCGTGAATGTGTGTTTTGTAGGTATTGGTGTCTACAGCCACTCTGGCCTGGGGTGTGAACTTGCCAGCGCACACTGTCATCATCAAAGGCACACAGGTGTACAGTCCAGAGAAAGGCAGATGGACAGAGCTGGGAGCCTTGGATATCCTACAGGTCAGTAGTATTTCTACACCTATTTTGTACTGTGAGTTAAATGGACCACAAGTAATGACTTGACTCTCACTCAACCTTTGTGATGCAGATGCTGGGTCGTGCTGGCAGGCCACAGTATGACTCTAAGGGAGAAGGTATTCTGATCACTTCCCATGGAGAGCTGCAGTATTACCTGTCCCTGCTCAATCAGCAGCTGCCCATCGAGAGCCAGATGGTGGCCAAACTACCCGACATGCTCAATGCTGAGATAGTGTTGGGCAATGTGCAGAATGCCAAGGTGAAGTATAAATGTATTTGCAAAAGTTAATTAGTCAGCTATTTTTTTGTTTTTTAGCTTTAATATTTTTATTAGTAAACCATTATGAACTTTTGCAAGTTTAGGTTAATTTAGGTTAAAAAGTGTAATTATGTGAGGGACATGTTTCTAAAATACAAAATATATTATATTGTGAAATGAATTTAAAATGTAATGAAGACCATTTAATTTTTTCAAAATTACAAAGAACTTTTATATTATAATTTTATATATATTTATAGTATTGCACATGCCTATTATTAGTATTCCTCTGTAAGCATCTGTTGCTCTGTTTTGTTACTGTTTTCAGGATGCTGTAAATTGGCTGGGTTACACATACCTTTATGTTCGGTTGTTGCGGAACCCCACTCTATATGGCGTCTCCCATGACGACCGCAGCAGTGACCCCCTGCTAGAGCAACGAAGGATGGACCTAGTGCACACAGCAGCCACCGTCTTGGAGAAGAACAACTTGGTCAAATATGACAAGAGATCTGGCTGCTTTCAGGTACACACAGTTTGCCATATTAACCTACTTTTCTAAGCAGCTCTGGGAATGTCTAGATTATTTATATGCACAATCAATTCTGAGATTGTACCGGCTTGAAATACCCAACCCAGCGTAATGGGATTTCAGCATGGCTGCCTGAACGCATTGATTAACTTTTAAATGACAGCAACAGATGTTGTTTAAATGATATTTAATTTGTTCTGTTGTAGGTGACAGACCTGGGCCGCATTGCCAGTCATTTCTACATCACCCACGAGTCCATAATGACATACAACCAGCTGCTGAAGCCTACACTGAGTGAGATCGAGCTCTTCAGGGTGTTCTCGCTCTCCTCTGAGTTCAGAAACATCACCGTCAGAGAGGTATGTGCCTTATCTAATTAAACCAGCTGAAACATTGGAACAAAACTCTGCCGTCAGGATCTAAGCTACATGGTTGTAATGTTCTGATTGACAGGAAGAAAAACTGGAGCTTCAGAAACTGCTTGAGAGAGTCCCTATTCCAGTGAAGGAAAGCATTGAAGAACCCAGTGCAAAGGTAAATGCATTTTATAATGTCAAATACAGATATGCAGTCTTATGATTGTCTCTCTTAAATTGAGTGTTATATCTGTTTCTCAGATTAATGTGCTGCTGCAGGCATATATCTCTCAGCTCAAACTGGAGGGCTTTGCTCTCATGGCTGACATGGTCTATGTGACGCAGGTCAGTGACATCATCCTATCTTATGTAAAGCACTAATTGAGCAACCTTTAGTTGAATCTCTTCAAAATCAGAGAATATGCATACATTTTCTGTATTCATGTTCTGTTTGATTCTACAGAGTGCTGGCAGACTGATGAGGGCCATCTTTGAGATTGTCCTGAGCAGAGGCTGGGCCCAACTCACCGACAAGACTTTGAACCTTTGTAAGATGATCGACAAAAGGATGTAAGCTGTCATGATGCTGCTGGTTTTTGCCACTTGTACAATGTATTATTTATTATTAGGGATGTAACGATTAACTGCGAGCCGGTTGAAAATCGATTAAAATATGTGACGATTCAAATCGGTTGAGATGCTAAACAAATTGCGATTCATTTAGGGGTAGGAGTTTATATGAATGCATGTCTGAGGGGAACTTGCTGTCTTTAGAAAAGTTTAGATGGTATTTTTTCTTTTCATCTTGCCTCTGTAAAATGCATATTAAAGTTCGTAAGTGCAGCACTGCTTTGATTACAGCGGAAACCAAGGAAACGCTTTAAGCGCCACCTGCTGGCAGAGAGTGAATCTGCGTCTCATACTCGTCTGCTGTGTGTTTCATGCAGATATTTAAGCAATAATAAAAGGACATATTTATTTATAATTTGTCTTAAACCTCATTTTGTAAAAAAAATCGAATCGTGAAATCAAAATCGTGAATCGAATCGTGAGTTGAGTGAATCGTTACATCCCTATTTATTATCCAATGTGATGTTCATGCTGTTGGCTTTTTTCCTTCAAGGTGGCAGTCGATGTCTCCCTTGCGTCAGTTCCGCAAGCTTCCAGAGGAGGTCATCAAAAAGATTGAGAAGAAGAACTTTCCCTTCGAGCGCCTCTATGATCTGAACCACAATGAAATTGGTGAATAGTGGTTATGAATACATTGTGCAAGTCAAGTATTGTCTTTATGTGCCAGTGTCTATAAAAGTGGCATTTTATGTAATTGTCTCATGATCACTCTTTCAGGTGAGTTGATCCGCATGCCAAAGATGGGGAAGACCATTCATAAGTACGTCCATCAGTTCCCAAAGCTGGACCTGGCAGTTCATCTGCAGCCCATCACACGCTCCACTCTGAAAGTGGAGCTCACCATCACTCCAGATTTCCAGTGGGATGACAAGGTCAGTCTTAAAAAAGATCAGTAAATGACTAATAATAATAATGAGTTTTATTATTACAAGAATAAATAATTTCAAATAAATGAATATTTAATTTTATACAACATTTTAATGTTTTTTTTTCCCAGTATTTTGACATTGAGCTAGCAAATAAATGTCTGCTTCTTTCAGATACACTGCTCATCTGAGGCGTTCTGGATCTTAGTAGAGGATGTGGACAGTGAGGTCGTTCTTCATCATGAGTTCTTCCTCCTGAAGGCCAAGTATGCTCAGGATGAGCATCTTGTGACTTTCTTTGTGCCCGTGTTTGAGCCGCTGCCACCACAGTACTTCATTCGCATAGCTTCAGACCGTTGGCTGTGTAAGTTTGCAACTTAATACTGCAGGATGTATTACTAAACCGTATTGAATATTTAAAATACTAATTCAGTATGGCGTTGATGTAGTGACCAAAATCTGTAAGGATAATGAAGTATTAGAGGTATTGGGGAATTATGAAGATTTTTTTCTCTCTCTTTTTCCAAGCATGTGAGACGCAACTGCCTGTTTCATTCCGTCACCTGATCCTGCCTGAGAAATATCCTCCTCCAACTGAGCTGCTGGACCTGCAGCCATTGCCCGTGTCCGCTCTGAGAAACGCAGCCTTCGAGAACCTCTACCAGAACTTTCCCTTTTTCAACCCAATCCAGACCCAAGGTACCTGCCTTTTATAGACCATCCACAGCACACTATATATTGGACTGAGACTTGTAAATGTAAACTATTCTTGTTTTCCTCAGTGTTCAATGCAGTGTACAACAGCGATGATAATGTCTTTGTTGGCGCCCCCACCGGCAGCGGGAAGACCATATGTGCTGAGTTTGCCATTCTTAGGATGCTCCTACACAACTCAGAGGGCCGCTGTGTCTACATCACACCCATGGAGGCTCTGGCTGAACAGGTAAGTCCATAAATATCTGCCTTTATGGAAATTGTCTTAATGTAAACGTTTATGTAAACCTCAAGAAATTTAAAGTTAAATGTCATGATTGAGACATTATTTTTTGTGCAGGTCTTTATTGACTGGTACCAGAAGTTCCAGGAGACTTTGAATAAGAAGGTTGTCCTGCTCACTGGTGAGACGAGCACTGACCTCAAGCTGCTGGGTAAAGGTGACATCATCGTCAGCACCCCAGACAAGTGGGACATCCTGTCCCGCCGCTGGAAACAGAGGAAGAACGTGCAGAACGTTAGTCTCTTCATTGTAGATGAGATTCATCTCATTGGAGGTGACAATGGAGTAAGTGTTTGTTTATTCTGGTTTCTAAACAATGATTATTAGCTGTTAAATCACCAGAGATCATTTGTTTCGGTTTATTTCTAATTTTCTGTCTCTTGTAGCCTGTGTTGGAGGTGATTTGCTCCAGGATGAGGTACATCTCCTCTCAGATTGAGCGGCCCATCCGTATCGTGGCCCTCAGCTCCTCTCTGTCTAATGCTAAAGATGTGGCCCACTGGCTTGGCTGCAGCACTACAGCCACCTTCAACTTCCACCCCAATGTCAGGCCGGTTCCTCTTGAGCTTCACATTCAGGTTGGTCTGAAGCTCTTTGTAACTTAATTTCATGTTTAGGCACAATCCTGACTTGTTACATTTACAAGTTTCATTTAATCCACCTCACTACTTTTCCCCACTCCTCAGGGCTTTAACGTGAGTCACACACAGACTCGTCTGCTGTCCATGGCTAAACCAGTGTATCACGCCATAATGAAACATTCCCCATCGAAGCCAGTGCTGGTCTTTGTGCCATCAAGACGTCAGACTCGTCTCACTGCTATTGATATCCTCACCTTCTGTGCTGCAGACGTGGTCCCACAAAGGTGCTTGGAGAAGATCTGTATCGCATATATTAGACACTAGCTTTTTATACTGAGTGACATTAAGCATCTGACCTCTATCCTTATTTTTATTCCTGCAGGTTCCTACACTCAACTGAGAAGGATCTGGCTCCATTCATGGAAAAACTCTCTGATGTTACACTGAAGGAGACCCTCTCTAATGGGGTGGGGTACCTTCACGAGGGCCTTTCACCTACAGAGCGCAGGATTGTGGAGCATCTCTTCACTTCTGGTAAGACGCATAAAACAATGTTTTGTAAAACAAGTATAATTTGTTTGAAAACCTTCCAGAGTAATACTGATGTTGTTTTGTTAGAAAATGAATATATAGGTTTCATAAATTTGGGCTGTTTTTGAGCAGCTTTGAGTTACAAGTTCAACGGAATTTAAATCAGTGGAGTTAATAATGGTAATTCTCAGATTATTTGTTCATAATTTCATATAGTGATGAATTATATATTGAAAAAAAATATAATGGATATTGATAAAATATTTTCTTACATCACCCTGCTTTGCTGTAGTTCATGTATAATTTGAAATTTAATTTTTTTTTTAAATGGGGTAGATGCAGTAATAACATAGTAATAACAAAACATTCAAAATTGAAAATGTTTGCTCGTTCACTCATTAATGAAGTTATTAATCACATAAAGTATGGTTTTAGTTCAAAAATACATAAGTTATAACTGTTTCTAAGCTTACATTCCACCAGGTTCAAAGGGACCCAGGAATGCTAATATCATATGTACAGAGTGTCCGTGGGTCCTTAAAATGTCTTAAAATGTCTTAAATTCGGATTCGATGGGTCTTAAATATTTTTGGTCACATTACCGCTAAATCTTCCGTCTGACGGACCTAATGACTGTTTAAAATCATTGGACAGACCGAAGATTTTTTCTTCCCCGCGGTAACGGTTACTGCGTCATCAGAGAGAATTGCAGTAGCAGAATACAGGTTGAGCTCATAGGCTGTATAGGCCGAACTACCTTCTTAATGTTCTCAATAATAATAATAATAATGTAGGTCGAGCTACAGCTGATCAGCCTTCTAGCTAGTTTAAATTGTTTTTTTTTTTACTTGCCTGACCAGACAAATAGCCTGATTAAAACGTGACAAAAAAATAACCAGCGAAGTATCAAAACGCGAGAATGATTCTTCTAATTTTATTAGCCTACATTCAATGTAAACGATTGATTATGGATGATGTATTTCTGGTGTCAAGGTCACGCTGTTGAGGCTCACTCTGTTTGTCTCTTTGTGAGAGACTTCAGAACAAATGAGCGTAACAGCACACATAAGCTCAGAAGAAACACACTGAGGTAAAAATTCAAAATGTTTAGTTTATTCATAACATGATATGACAAGTGAGCTATTTTGCTGAATATTCTCACGACGCAAAAAAACATTCAAAACACCTACAGAGTGCACAGATGCACGCGAAGTCTAGTGTGCGTGCGCATTTACAGTGCGCTCTTTCACTGCATGATTCAGTCTATTAAAATACATTCAGAATGATCACAAATTCAAGACATGGGGGCAGAAAATGTGTATATTTATATATACCACTTCATATAGTTAAATCAATTTCACACGAAGAGTGCCTTTTTTTCTCCAAAAATTACCATATACAAATGTGATGTTGATTTTTTACAACAGTTCAATAAACTAGTTTTTATATACCATATTGCCTGTTTTTGCTCTATTTCTCCAACAAAAATAATTCCAAACAAAGCCACAGCGCTGTTTTGCGTCTTTGAGCAACATGACGGTGTTTCGTTCCTGAATGAATCAAGCGTTTAAATGATTTGGTTAAATCGCAATGACTCACTTATTACCAGTGACTTGCTGCCACCTACTGGTGGTTTTAATTTCACATTTAAAGTATCTTTTCATTTTTTTAAATCATTTAAAATATCAGTGTGCAACGTTTTGTTTAATATATCAAAACATTATTTATGCATTTGTAACTGCAGGTTAAATGCATTCATGTTCTGCATTAAACAGTGTGTAAACACATCTAAATGCCACTTCAG
>NW_015660140.1:707182-724792 GCF_001515625.1 Sinocyclocheilus rhinocerous | reverse complement strand
TTTTGTGGGGATATTTTGTATGGAATATTGTCTGCTGATATGAAAAGTTCACTGTATATCGTAATAATAAATATAATTTATTACGGCAATGATATTTTGTTTTCTTTTTAATTTAAACACATTAAATATTATATATATGTATGTAATAAAATGTGTATTTCCATTACAGGTTTAAGTTTCATATAAGGTGGTATTAAAAAGGTCTTAAAAAGTCTTAAATATAACTCATGTCTGTAGAAACCCTGTATGTAATTTTTGAATGAATTATGAGGTTAATTGAACTTTTGATTAAGGTGTGTTTGAGCTAAAAAGTGTTGCCCCCTTCTGCTCTCTCATGCCAGGTGCCATTCAGGTGATGGTGGCATCTCGCTCTCTCTGCTGGGGCACCAATATTTCTGCCCACCTGGTGATTGTCATGGACACGCAGTACTACAACGGGAAAATCCATGCGTTAGTATTTTCTTATCCTTAGTGGGCTCAAATGATTAATGTCATCACCAGTATTTACTCTTTGCGTGTGTGTATTGCTCAATGTTAGATATGTGGACTACCCAATCTATGATGTGCTCCAGATGGTTGGAAAGGCTAACCGTCCTCTCCAGGACGATGAGGGTCGCTGTGTCATCATGTGTCAAGGGTCAAAAAAGGTAAAGCTTACTCTAATCTACACATTTTCTTGACTTAATATCACAATTGTTGGTTCCCTCTTCATAACTTTGAACATCCTTGTTCTTTAGGACTTCTTCAAGAAGTTCCTCTACGAGCCTCTGCCTGTGGAGTCTCACCTCGACCACTGTCTTCATGACCATTTCAATGCTGAGATCGTCACCAAGACGGTGGAGAACAAACAGGATGCTGTAGACTACATGACATGGACGTTCCTGTATCGCCGCATGACCCAAAACCCCAACTACTACAACCTGCAGGGTGAGGAACCACAATCCTTCAAATACCCACAATTTTCACTACAGCAGGACAAATGGCTCGACATTCAAAATCTAGATTTTATGCTACAAAATGTAAAATTTGTTGCAACAGGAATGCATGTGAAAATAGTCAAGCAACAGTGTAATTGTAGCATTTATTTAATACATCAGAGACTAAAATCTCTTCGTTTTGCAGGTATGTCTCATCGCCACCTGTCAGATCATCTGTCTGAGCTGGTGGAAAACACCTTGCAAGATCTGGAACAGTCCAAGTGCATCAGCATCGAGGATGAGATGGATGTGGCACCTCTGAATCTGGGCATGATCGCAGCCTATTACTACATTAACTACACCACCATTGGTGAGGACTCTCTTTGTTTAACACACTTCATTGAAGTCAGGATGAAATAAGTAGCGACATCTTTTCTCCTTTGTGACATGCATACGAGTGTAATGGATTATTGAAAAAGGATGTAAGGTGGACACTTAGTTCTATCCATCAGTAAATTTCCATTTCAAACCGACTTCAAACACAATCACTAAGCATCAAACGTGCTTCTTGATTGTCTTGGCACATCTGTCTCATCTGATGCAACTGTTTTCTGTGCCCTCTCTCCAGAGCTGTTTAGTATGTCCCTGAACGCCAAGACAAAGGTCCGTGGCCTCATCGAAATCATCTCCAATGCTGCAGAGTATAAAAACATTCCCATCAGGCACCATGAAGACACCCTGCTGCGGCAGGTAAATCAAAACGCACTTTCCTTGTTTTGACTGAGTGTAATATGAACTCTTGAACAGACAGACTGCATCAGAGCTCTGTTTAACAACTCTTGACTTTTTCAGCTGGCTCAGAAAGTTCCTCACAAACTGAACAACCCCAAGTTCAACGACCCGCATGTGAAGACCAACCTGCTGCTCCAGGCTCATCTGTCCCGCATGCAACTGAGCGCTGAGCTCCAGTCAGATACTGAGGAGATCCTCAGCAAGGTGAGGGGAAACACTTTGAGCACATAGTGAACCTCTTTTGCAGCTCAACAAAAAGAATTTTAGTGGCCCCAGTGCATACAAATTTTAATTCATAATTAAAGGCGTAATTTTTTTTGTATGTACAGGGCTGGCCAAAATTGTTAGAACACTGACAGATCTGAAAATATTGACCTTTTTTGCCTTCAAAACATGATTTCATTTCATAATGTTCATGAAACATGCAGATGGTTGCTCGGAGCACAACAAATATCAGATGAAGTGGGTCGTACTGTTTTTATCCACTTTTAAAGGTGACATATTATGCCCCTTTTTACAATATGTAATATAAGTCTCTGGTGTTCCCAGAATGTGTCTGTAAAGGTTCAGCTCAAAATACTCCACAGATCATTTATTATATCATTTTGAAAATGCCTATTTTGAGTGGAAGCAGAAACATGCTGTTTTTCGGGCCTGTGTCTTTAAATGCAAATGAGCTGCTGCTCCCCGCTGCCTTTTCCAGAATAGAGCTGCGCCATTACAGCTCGTATCTGCTAAAAACATCTGTTTTGGTTCTGATTATCATGTTTATCGCGCTGAAATCATGCGTTTTAAACCATATGAGTTTAAACCTCTGATATACGTTTTTCTGAGTGCACACAACCGAAGCACACGGACAGAAAGCTGTTGTCACAAGCATGTGAGTACTAAACTAAGTTCTCATTCACACACAAGTTTATGTTAAAAACACACGAGTTACAAAAACAGTCGGTTATGTCTGTGAAGGTAAACAGCTGGGAAATAAATTGCTTGTTTATTTTAGATCTGTGTGGCAGCAGCAATATACAGTAGCCTAAATAAATCAATAAATCCACTGCTCTCTTGTCTCCTCTGAGGCTGGGTCTCTAAATAGTGTTCTGTGCAGAACAGTTAGCATTTTTTGCTCAAACTTTCGGCATGGCATTAGAGCTGGTACACTGTTGTTGCTTGCGAAAACACAATAACGGCACCGTGGGTGGATTTTCACATTTCCTTGGTTGGTAAATGCACCAGGGACCTGATTATAGCACTTAAAACCTGGAAAAGTCAGATTTTCATGATATGTCACCTTTAACTTTAATATTTGGTATGTCCAGCTTTTGCAGCAATTACAGAAGCACATCTCTCTGGCATAGTGTCAATATATTTCCTGAGAACTTCAACACTAATGTTATCCCATGCCTTCTGCAACTCAAGCCAAAGGCTTTCCTATGAATGTACAATAGATCTGTCCAGTTTAATTTCCAACTTGCCTCAAATTTGCTCGATGGGGTTGAGCGCCGCATTTTGAGGGGGTCAGTCCATCATTTTTAATGTTCCAGCAGATTCCTTCCATCGCAGGTTGTTCCGGCAATAGTTCATTTTATGAGTATTGTAATGGCCAATTCAACAAAAACAACTGAAACCTCTTAAATATGCCAAGTGTTCTAACAATTTTGGCCACCACTGTATTTGTTTTTGAATGTATAGATTTTAGTTTTTAGTTAATATATTTACATTTATTTCATATACCACCTGTCAAATGTTAGTTTATATGTTATTGAAAGCATAACATATTGAGCACAAGAGACGCTTTAAAAAAAAAAAAAAATTTTAAAAACTGCTTAAACTTTTGACGTGTATAAATGAAAAGGTTTCATCAAATGACTACATAACAGCTTTTGGCTTATCTTTCTTTTATTTTCTTTAATTGGAGGATTAAATAAAATTTTCTTCTCTTCTCTTGCCCGTGTTTTCAGGCTGTGCGGCTGATCCAGGCGTGTGTGGATGTGCTCTCTAGTAACGGCTGGTTGAGTCCGGCGCTGGCTGCTATGGAGCTGGCTCAGATGGTCACACAAGCCATGTGGTCCAAAGACTCGTACCTCAAACAGCTACCCCACTTCACTTCTGAACACATCAAGCGCTGCACGGACAAGGTGAGCACTGGGTCTGAATGGGTTGATGATCATCTAAACACTGAACATCATCTTTTGGCTGTCTGTCTCATCTCTGTTGTGTTGATGTGTATAGGGTGTGGAGAGCATCTTCGACATCATGGAGATGGAAGACGAGGACCGCACTGGTCTTCTGCAGCTTACAGATGTCCATATGGCAGATGTGGCACGATTCTGTAACCGCTATCCCAACATTGAGCTGTCGTATGAAGTGGCTGACAAAGACAGCATCAAGAGGTACGAACTGAACTCAGAATGCAGAAGGCTTCAGTTGAAAATGTGTAACCTTGTGTGGGTGCACAGTCATCATTTATGCCATTAATCACTTTGCTGAAGGTATTAATTGATCTTCTTGTGCTCACAGTGGAAATCCAGTGCTTGTCCAAGTGCAGTTGGAGCGAGAAGAGGAAGTTACAGGTCCTGTCATTGCCCCCCTGTTCCCTCAGGTGAGTTTCTATTGAAAAACCCTATATTTACAACAACGTTAAAATGTTTTGGGTCGGTAAGATTTGCAAAAAAAAAAATTGTAAATACATTTATTTGATCTAAAATACCGTTAAAAAAACTACTGCAACTTAAAATAAATATTTTCTGTTTAAATATATTTTAAAATGTTAAAAATGAATTTTCAGCAGCTATTACTGAAAATTGAATTTACAAGCTATTAGTTTTCAGTGTCACATGATCCTTCAGAAATCATTCCAATATGCTGATTTGCCGCTCAAGACACACTTCTTATTATTAATGTACAACAGTTGTGCTGCTTAATATTGTTGTGGAAACTGATTCATTTTTTTCAGGATTCTTTGATGAACAGAAAGGTCAAAAGAACAGCATTTATTTGAAATAGAAGTATTAAAAAATAATCTAAGAGTCTTTATTATGACTCAATTTAATCAGTCTTTGCTAAATAAAAGTTAATTTCTTTTTTTTTTTAAACTTGACCCCAATCTTACAATACGATCAGCTGATGAGATGTTGAGTTTATTTCATAGAAATGCAGCGTTACTTCATGACATTTTGTTTGTTTTGTGCAGAAACGTGAAGAAGGCTGGTGGGTTGTTATTGGAGACCCCAAATCGAACAGTCTCATCTCAATCAAGAGACTAACTCTTCAACAGAAGGCCAAGGTCAGTCCTGCTTTAATGCAGTATTCCTGTGTAGTCTTGTGAGAACTGTTAATGACTTGGGCTCTGTTTTCATCCCTCAGGTGAAACTTGACTTTGTGGCACCTGTTGTTGGTGTGCACAACTACACACTGTACTTCATGAGCGATTCCTACATGGGCTGCGACCAGGAATACAAGTTCAGCATGGATGTTAAAGAAGCAGACAGTGAAGGAGAAAGTGACAGTGATTAATTCCAGATTAGTCATAATGAACGGTTGTACTGTCATGTGAAAGCAGTTTTAAATGTTTTTATATATATTTTTGAGGAATATTGTGACTGTTTAATTCATTGTGATTTAAATAAAGAAACGTGTACATTGGAGATATTGTTTTGCACTTTTTTAATTAAAAGATCATCAGAAGAAATCATTGAGGTCATTTAAAGTCTTAGAATAACTGCATTAAATAAAGAACTGGCTCATTCGTGGTTTAGATGTGGGGATTAAGTGAGCTTGTTAAAGCAGAGTCTCCAAACACATTGGTGTATGAAGCCTTAAGGTAGTGGACGTAGTTCTGCAGGCTGCGGTTGGCACTGTTCACTTGCTCCAACTGGTTCTTCATGTCCTGAAGTTTGCACTGAAATCGCTTCTCCATCTGAAAAATGAAACCCAAACTGCTTCTAAAAGGTCCTAATGCAAGCGCATATGATTCTTTGACATGTAAGGAAAATGGCAGATTAAAACAAGCGAAGCATCAGCAGCATGTTGCTGATTCCCACAAATCACTGACTCAGCTCAGTTTTTGACTTTTAGTGACCTTTCAAGTGGTTCATGTTTACTGAATAATGATTTTTATGCTGGTGATACAAAGGGCAACTTTGGGTAATGTTGCCGTCAACAGTCAACCAGGTGAGACACAGGGCCCATGACCGATCTAAAGTATCCAGATAGACATTTGTTACCCTTTCTCAATGGGAAAGTCCCCAAGCAACATTGCTCAAAAAACGTTGCCCTGTGTATCATCAGCCTTAGAATTTTGTAGAGATTGATGGGCTTGAATTTCCATCTTTATATCAAATGCCACTAGTATATCAAAAAGTTTTTGTAATTATTCTCATTGGTGACATTTCTCTCAATAATAAAGCAATGTTATCACATTGGCGTTTGCTTGTTTTAGTCTACAAAGATTGATATCTAGCTGCTTAAATATTTTTGAGAATTTTTTTAACTGCCCATAATTTTCCAAAATTTCGGGTAATACAATATAAAAAAAAAAAAAGTCGTCTAGAAGCAACTCTAAAAACTTGCCTCATAGACTTCTTTTATGAATGTTTCTACAGAGCCTCTAGTCTAAAGGGACATGGTGAAGGAAAAAAAGACAAGAGGGAAAATATATTTCAATGCTTTTGCATTCTCTTACAGAAGTATTGCATTCCCCCTACTCTCAACAGCACTGACATGATTTTTCCTCCTCCCACTTCATTTTATGTCCATCACCAGCTTTGCGTTCACTCACAAAGTTTCTCAGGGGAACACAAACTCTTGCTAGAGAACGGAAAATTTTTCTATGTGAATGCAAAGTTTATAAGGGCAAATGCAAAAAGCATTGAAATGACAAATGACCATTTTTTTTCTCCCGTTTTTTTTTTTTTTTTTCATCGCCATGTCCCTTTAGGCACACCGTGCGTTTTGGTCATGTTTGATTTTTTTTAGCCAAACTGAACCACAGCTCAAAATGATTTACTCTTACTATTCACAGAGAATTTTACAGTATAATCATTTGATGGTTTTTGTGGAGCTTGTCAAGTATTGTGCAATGGAAAGTTTCAGAGCTCATAGTCTGCCATCAAACACTTACATCCTCTTTGCTGTGGCGCAGCTGACCCAGCTCATTTTTAGCCAGGCTCAGCTGACTCTCCAAATCCAGCATTTTAGACTGAGCAGAGCGTTCTTTGGACAGCACCCGCTCCAGGCTCTGGCCCACCTGTGAACAAAGACACATGTATACACTAACCTCACACAGGTGCAACATCTGCAGCATCAAAAATAATTTGCTGTGGACTGTGACCTGTCTCTGCGCCTCCTCCCTGGCCTGCTCCAGCTGTCTGTAGATGGAGTCACACTCCCGGCTCCTCTCCTCCAGACGCAGCTGCGTGTTGTGGATGGTCTCTTCACGCTTAGCGACAACCTGAAGCAGATCCCTGTTCTGAGTGCTCACATCCTCCATCTTCCTGTGTGAACCAAGAAGAGAGAATGATACAAAAATGCGACAAAGTACAGTCGAACCAAACTTTATTCAGACACCTTCAACATTTCTCACATTATCACAGTGTATTCGCTATAGTTTAGAAAATTGTAATAAAATATGACAAGAACTGTGTCAGAACAAATTCATCTTGATAATGTCAGATTACTTTGATGGAAAGGTATGTAATGGATTACAATCAACCAAAAATGATTCAGCTGTTAAATTTAAGCACACAATGAGATAATAGCAATTTAGGTCAACCAATTACCAAGCAATGCTTAATTAATTTTGTTCAGTCTGTGGTGTAAAAAGGTCGCATTAGCAATGAAAGAAAAAACACTTAAGAAAACATGGTCAGGTCAAAGTGTCTGAATAATTTTTGGTCCCAACTTTTTATCAATTTTACTGGTAGTCCACTGTATGAAGAATTTTTGAGTATAATTTGTCACAGTTTACTTTATTTTGCTATCCTCACTTACATCAATGAACTATAGTGCCCTGCACCCACTAGTAAAAAAAATATCAAAAATTATTTCTGGTGTCTGAATAATTTTTGGTTTGACTGTATTTAACTTCAGCTCTTTGTGTCAATTGGGTGTTTACGTTAAAGACCCAATTAAATGTTATTAATTTATTAGTATTTTCTGTGGACATTTCCTGTTTAGAAGGAAAGTTATACATCAAATTTAAATAAATATTACATAAATAAATACAATTAAAATGTGATGCTTTCTAGCCAGTGACAGGAGAGCAGAAAATAATGATCTAATAATGATAACAATATCAATATATTTTGGTGTATTTATTAGAGGAGATGAAAATTTAAATAGAAATTATAATTTTGATTCCTTTTCAAATATATTATATAATATATATTACAGGAAGAGTTCATTTGTTTCATCATTTATTTTGGTATATTTTTAATAGAAGAGAATGGAACTAAAATATGAATAATTCATCATTTGATTCATAAGGTCTTTTAAATATTACATTATACTACATTATATTATATAAGGAGATAATGCCATCAATATATTTTGGTTTATTTTATAAAAGAAGGAAATTTTTCATAATTTTGATTTCACGAGGTCTTTTAAATATTATATTATATTATATTTATTATATTATTACAGCAGATGTGCCGGAGACCTTTCAGTGCCTTCCATGGAGCGTTTCAACTGCATGTTCTCTTCAAGTAGAAATAAGTTCTTCTCCTGGAGATTCTCTATTTTACAACTCTGCTGCTCCATCTACACACAAACAAGAAAATACATGAAATTAAAAACCCTTCTGATTCCACTGTAATATTAGTGGTGTAAACATGAATAAACCCGCATGATCACCTTGACTCTGAGCTCAGACAGAGTGCTGTTCTGCTCTGTGTTTCTCCTGTCCTGGATGTGCATGTTCTCTCTGGCCTCCCTGAGCTCGTTCTCCAAGCGCTTCAGAGCTTCACGCAGCATCTCCATTTCCTTCAGCCGAGCATGGAGCTGCTTGCGGCTCTGTTCCACCTCTCTTTCCATCTCCTCGCGGTCACTCTGTGCTTCCTTCTCCACCATCTCCAGCCTCAAAGTGTACTCCTCTGACTCCAAGCGTGTCTTTTGCAACTGCAAGAATTACGAAGGGTTAGTGTACTACGACTCGGTGAAGATGGACTGTAATGAGCTATGTTAAAAGCACCTGACTCTTGTAACCCTCTACCAGACTCTCAAAGTCTCTGAGAGAAATCTTCAGCTGCTGCACCTCCGACTGAGACAAAGACAGTCTGTCCTCTGTGGCTGACAGAGTGCTCTAAAAGAGGAGACATGCAAGGTAATGCACAAAAATCTAAATCAGAGCTTAAATGGTTTTGGATGAATAAGAAAAGTCTAGATCTAGACAAGATTTTATTAGATTTCTTGCCTTGAGTCTCTGGTTTTCCAGTTTGGTGGCCGTGTTCTCTGAGGTGAGGAAGTGCAGACGGCTGAGAAGCCCCTCTCTCTCTGCGCAGGACTTCTCCTTACAACTGCGCAGCTGTTCACTCAACTCAATGAGGCGACTGCAAAGAACAACGTCTACAATCACCATCCACTATGAGCTCCACTGAATATAACAATTGGGTAAATATCAGGAAACCCCTCAATATTTTATACTGAGTTTATATTTCATAAACAACAAATTATATTCTGAATAAAGAACCATTTTATTCCCCTTAATTCTTACTACCATATTCCAAACAAATACAGTATATATAGATAGATAGATAGATAGATATCATCATATTCTCATCACTGTAATGTGAAAAAAGTATTAAATTATATTTATACACTACCATTCAAAAGTAAAAAAGGAAATGCCACAAAATTCCCATAAAAATATTGAGCAGCACTGTTTAACATTGATAATAAGAAATGTTTCTTAAGCACAAAATCAACATATTAGAATGATTTCTGAAGGAACGTGTGACACAGAAAACTGGAGTAATGATGCTGAAATCTTAAAGATCATTATTTGAATGTATTTTAATGTAATATGGTAAAACGTAATTTATTATGCCAATAAGAAAATGAATGAAGTAAAGATAAAGATAATAAGGATAATGTAGAGTAAGTAAAATGCTCATGGTGGTAATGAGAAATGGGTAGGAAAAATATGTTTGCCACAAAACAATGCACATCTTCAGAAATGCAGGTTTTATTTACCTTATGCAAAAAAATTAAAAATTGAAATGAAAGCTGACTGGGCATTCTCTTAGCAGGGTTTGTGAGATTCACCCAGTAACACAGACCTGTTTTTGTTTTTTTTTTACAAAGGAATTGATCGACAATTAAGTTGAAAGAGAATTTCAAAAACTCATCATAAACTACTCGGAACATAATCCATAATTTACACTAAAAATAATAAATTGTAGACGTGAAGACTAGGCTGAGCTTCAGTGGACACTTAGAACAAGTGAAGATTGAGTCACTGACTTATTTAAGGTGGTGATCTCCAACTCCAGCTGGCTTTTCTCTCTGTTCTGTTTGGAGTAGCGCTGCCGAAGCTCCTCAGCAGTGGAGAGAGCCTCTGCTAACTGAGCCTCCTGAGGAGATGACACAAACACATCAGAGTTTGCACTGCATGGCTCATACTGGCCAACTGCATAAAAATCAGTCTTTCAAGTCAAATGAATACATGAGCCAGCAGTGCCATATTAAAAAAGGACATTTTGAAAATTATTTAATCAATTAGCACTTTGTAAACCATGAAAGTCTACAAAATATTTCTATGAATTTTATGAAACCCTGTAGTACAGTTCATGTATTGTTCTTCTGTCCAGTACCTTGTCCAGGAGTTCTGCAGAGAGCTGTGCAGCTGTATTCACACTTTGTTCAGCCTGTTTCCTCTGGTCCTCCAAGACCTGTTTGTGGACGTCTCTGTCTCCTTCACAATGCTGCTTCAGCTCTCTCATCTGCTCCAGCAGGCCTTGCACCTCCTCCTGCTGATGCTGCAGTGTCTCTTCCAGCCTCTGTGCCACAGTACAGTACAGACTTACATGATGTACCACTTTATGTCAATGAAAACCATGACTAAGGTAAAAGCAGGCTTACTTGAATCTGAGCCTCCAGCCGGTTATTCTCAGCTTCTTTCTTGTGCAGCTGATTCTGCAAGCGACTGCGGGTGGATTCAAGAACCTTTGACAGCTCTCCTGCAGTCCTCAGATGATCCTGTGATGGCAATCACAAAACACATTCTTAAAAACACTTCCTACAACACTGGAGCTAATCTGACGCATATTCACAGAAATGCAGAAGATGTAATAAAACATTCCGTAGAAGAATCTTATGCAAATTAATAAAAAATAAGAGAATTAGTGAGATATCATTATTACCTTTTCATTTTCCAAATTCTCAGCCATCCCATTGGCCTCTCTGTCCCTGTGGTTGAGTTTAGTCTCAAGTTTCTAAAAGAGAAAGTAAAACATTATAACCACTTAAAATAATTTTTAGTTTTTTGTTTTAATGTATTCTAAAACGTCTTTTTTTTTAGCTGAATCTTCAGCAGCCATTACTTTAGTATTCAGTGTCACATAATCCTTCAGAAATTATTCTAATATGCTGATTTGGTCCCTGAGAAACATTTTTAATTATTATCAATGTTGAAAACAGTTGTGCTGCTTAATGTTTTTCTAGAAACCCTGAAACAATTTTTTTAGGATTCTTTGATGAATAAAAAGTTTTAAAAAGTTCAGCATTTATTTTAACAAACAGAGATTTTATTTTGTAAAACAAGTCTTCACTGTCACTTTAGATACATTTAACGCATACTTTTTGAATAAAATGTATGTGTATCAAGCTAACAACATTGTTATATATACATAAATATATATAGAGAGAGAGAGCAAGAAATGTTGGAGTTAGATTACAAACCCTTTTCTCAGCCTCAGATTCAGCAAGTTTTCTCATTAGCATCTCCTTCTCATCAGACAACCTCAGTGCATCTGTCTGTGGTGAAAAGGACAGACAAAACAGACATTTTTTGTTTAAAAAAAAGTGCATATACACAATACTGCAGAACCAACAGCCAACCTAAATATGAGACAAATTTAGTTAGGACGTTTTTGTACCTCTCGTCCATGCTGTTCCCTCAAAAGCCGTCTGAGAGTGCGGTTTGTCTCCACAAACGTGTCCAACTTTTGCTCTAGTAGCTCATGTTGGCGACCCAACTGATCAGAGTGCGTCTTTGACTGTTTTTGTCATGAACGCACAAAGGGATTTTTTTATTATTATTCGAGAGAAACGATTCCAGAGGTAACTGAAAAGTGTGGAGTTTTGCCAACCTTCTTAAGTTTGCCCACGGTTTCCCTCAGTGCTATCACTTGTTTGGCTACAGCCTGGCCGTCTATCTCAGCTTCCACCAGTTTCCTCTGCAAAGTTTCTATCTGCTGGTGTGGAGGTCCTGTTTCTGATCTATCCACATAATTCTCACATTTTAAGCATTTGGTCACAACAACCCTAAAAAGAAGCTAATGTGTCAGAAAGAACTATACCTCATATGTCTAGACTCAGCCTGCGTCCCATCTACAGTGCTACGCAGATCAGCATTCTCGCGCTTTGTCCTCCTCAAGTCCTTGCTGGCTTCTTCAAGTCTTTCCTCATGTTGATCAATCAAACGCCGACAGGCGCTCAACTGCTGTGACTGGTGCTTTAAGTGGTCCTCTGCCTGCCGTAACTTTACCTGTGAAGATTTAGACATTCAAATCCACAATGTTGCACGGTGAATGGTGAGTCCATCTTATAATCATGATTACCCATACCTCACTTTTTATACAGTCAACCTCTGACATTAGACTTTCAATTTTTCTCTCATATTTATCGATTACTCCTCTCGCATCGTCCTCTTCACTGGACAGGTCAGTGAGCTGCAGAGGAGGTGAAGAAGGGTCAGTGGCCCGTCCTGGGGTGATCTCTAAGCAGCGAGTAGGCCCCTGATGGAAATTTTTTATTAAAGTACAGTCATTCAGAGTCACAATTTTAAAAAATGACTCATTATAGATGATTGATTTGTGCTGGCAGATGGGGTAGAATAGGACTTAACAAACCTCCCTTTTGTATTCTCTTCGTCTTGAAGCCTTTCCAGGAGGAACCCAGGGAGCTCGGACCTTTACACTGGCAGTGGATCGTAAATTGCTCACTTTCCCCTGCTGAACATAAAAGAGTTGTGATGATGAGTGATTTCACTGTCTCAGTAAATCAAATGAGACTGTTTTAAACTGGAATGGTAAACAGCATCTATTCTGACCTGGCTTTTCTGTGGACTCTTCTTCAGGTGGACATGCACAGATGTTGAGTCTGGGACATGAACATGGACGGGTGGAGAAGACGACCGTGTTTTCATCCCTTTAATTCAGTAGGGCGATCTTTATTTGTCTTGAGAATATGAAAAAGTTCACCAGAAGTGTATCATAAAATTGGAAGAAAAATAAAACAGAAGTGTTATTAATCATACTTACGTATCTTTTAAACAAAAAAGACTATTAGTTCTCAGCCAAGTCTGTTTGTGCTACTAATCTTTTCTCAGTTTATACACTGCATATTTATACGACCAGTTAAATAATCTTGATCGATGAAAACTTATGTACTTTAAACGATTAATGTAATATGAATAAAAATACCACTAACCGTAATACAAGTATGCAACGTTGCGTCCCCTGTGTGATGTTGTTTGCAGTACCCGGTAGACTTTCGCATGGACAACAATAGCCGCCAATCGGAGACGCGTCTGACGCTCTAAATCCCGCCTTCTACATTCTGTTTTGCTTCTGATTGGCTGATTCGAAACTTCAGCGACAAAAATTTGAGAAGTGTGTTTAACGCCCAATGAACTGAAGCTGATTAGGTTTCTATGCCAACGACGCGTTGCTATGTGCCTCCTATTCTAACCTTTGTCCGTGAAATTTTCTCATACATAAATTGCCATTTTATTCACAATCAGTTGTGGTGACATTAGAATGAACAGTGTGTATTTTAATTTGTAGAAGAGTCTTATCTAACATGTGTTCGCTTAATTATTTCGAGAAAAACATGACTAACCAGCTGACAACCATCTGCTTGAGGTATATTTAACAATATTACTGTTTTCACTGTATTTTAGATCAAATAAATTAAGCCTTTGTGACCAAAAGAGACTTCTTTCAACATAAAAAAAAAATCTTACAGACCCAAACTTTACAACGGTTGTGTTTTTATGTATAATTTTAGACTTCGAGAAAAACACATACCAGATCTGCAAGGTTGGGTTGATCGCCTCCCATAAACTTCTTGTTTTTTCCAATGGCTGACACCCAATCATTGACGGCCTTGTAGAGATCCTGTCTCACGTCATCTTGCAGATGGTGTCTGTGTAGTATGATGAGGTTAAACTTTATTATCAAAACATTTTTGACAAATATCTTTATTATGTATTATTTAAAATGCTTAAAAACATACCTATTTTTCAATCTCTTTGAAATGATCCACATGGCAGCAGCTCCAAAATACTTAGCAAAGAATCCCTCAAATGTCCCAAATTTGCCTTCTCTCACTATGTAATCAAAGGATGCAAGGGCTTCAGTCGGCGTGCGGTAAACATTTGGGGAAATTAGGTGCACCAGCCACTCATCTGCCCATTTCCGCCATTTAATCTCCTCTCTGGGCAAAAATTGTTAATCCAATAATTATGTTTGACTCTGTAAATTAAATTTAAAAAAGGATAATAAAGCAATCACTTTCAGAAATAACTGATTTGCTTTACTTTCTGGTGTCTTTTCCAGGATATAGACGATCAGCGTCTGTGTCTTGAACCATGACCCAGTACTTATTGCCAAACTCTATCACGTCTTTTCCACTGTCATTTTTTGCCTTCATCTCAGGATAACAAGTGAGAATCTCAGATATTGTTTTTTCCCTAAAAGAAGCAGTGAACAAACAATCAAAATTTGCATTTATATTTACATTTATTTGCCTAAAGCAAAGCAACTATTACAAAACTGAACACAGTGCTCAAAAGTTCACAATCAATCCCCCTCCAACTTCAGGAAAACATCAAATTGTCAATTTCCAATCAATACTGTGAACAAAACATTATGTTTATTGTCACTTTTCATTCTGTATTATTTAAAATGCTTTCTGAAGAATAATCATACTTTGGGGCGTCCATAAAAAAACAAACAAAAAAGCTTGGCCACACTTTATTTTAAGGTCCAATTCTCGCTTTTAACAAACCTCGATAAACTCCTTATTTGCCCATTATTAGTTAGTAAGGTAGTTGTTAAAAATAGGTGTTGTGTAGGATTAGGGATGTAGATTATGGTCATGCAGAATATGTGCTTTACAAGCACTAATAAACAGCAAATATGTTAATAATAGGCATGCTAATATGCAACTAGTTAATAGTGAGAATTTGTCTCTATACTTAAGTGTTAACAAAAGCATTTCTAAATTACTATAATACACAAACATACCAAATGTTTATGCAACAAATAAAGTAATTAAAACCACTTAAATTTTAACATGACCATTCATATAAAAAGATCATCAAGCAGAAGATGCTCACCTGCTGACCAGGTATGTCTTCAAAACACTTATTATTACAGAAGAATCATTGAGTTGCTATTGAGATATAAACAAAGAGAGGGACTTGATGAGCTGAAGCATCATATATCAGAAAGATGATATCGATCATCATCAGAAAGATGCGAATAGCTACATACCAACGTCCCGTTCACCATCAGGATGGGAACTTTTCTGTAAGTGGACCACTTGATCTCCTGTCGCATGACGGGATTGACCTCCACAATTTCATATGGCAGACCATGACAATCCAGGAAGGCTCGCACCTTACTGCAAAACGGGCAGGTCTTATACTGATACAGAGTCAACTTCAGATCTGTCCCCAGCTCAGGTGCCTATTCAAAACAAGTTAATAAAACCATGGTGAGCTAACAACCCCAAAACTAAGGGCACATTTCAACACTCTCATCCAAAACTGTATGTATATATACATTTGATTTTTCCTCTGCAAGGTGACGCTGAAGCGTGAGTTTGACGGTCTGGTACAAGCCGAAACCACCACCGAGCAAGAAGGCGCATCCCAGGACTCTCCCACTGCCACGCACCGGCGCAGCGAGCAACGTTCTGGATCTAAATCCCGCTCCGCCGGTACCGTAAGCCCTTCCTTGGCATCTCATGGAGATTCTCGGCACTAATGCTGCGGTGTTTGTTAGACGGCATGTCGGCGTGTCTAAAACTAACCGGGCGACCTTACTAAGCGTTCTCGCACAGGCCGCCGCCATCATGATTTTACATAAACTCCCACAATTCTACGGCAAGCGCAATGAAACAAATGCTACAAGCTAATAGTCGTTTCTTGGAGAAAGTTTACTCCCTCCAGGGGGCGCGAGGGGCTCAAAAACCGAATCCCGCATTAAAATATTTTCTTTACAAAAGTATAATAGTATAATAATAGTTTTTTATAATATATATAAAATGTATAAAGTTTTTTATATTATATAATAGCTTTTATATATTAAGTTATTTGAAATACAAATAAAAAATATGCTTCAATAATCTCAACCAAAGAACGTGATCCTAGCAGGGAGGAGAAAAATAACAGGTCACGTGTGCACGACATTGAGAAACCTATTAAAATAATGAGATAAAAGAAATAAAATATTTGAGTACCATCGAACTCGAGGCAACATCTGGGCATCTTATGCCTACCTACTTTAATTTCGCTGTGTAGTATCAATTGAACCATAAAAATTTTCATCTGTTTTTGAACTTAACTGGTGAGTGACAAGACATACCCTATTCTAGAGTTATTTATTTGTTTGTTTGTTTGTTCAAAAATACCTGCATAGCAGACTAAATTATATGTTGTTGTTATTAGGGATAATATTTATAGAACAAAACAAGGACATGTTGGGCCAAGGAGGTCTCTATCTGTTAGCATTCCCATTCATCTTAAAAGCAGTTGCTTAAAACCCTTGATTATTGGTTAGTTTCATTTACTTGTTAAAGTTGCTCCAAGTTTTGTGTCATTTAAAAATTATTTAAAAATTTCATTTTAATCCTTAAAGAAACTGAAAAAAGTAATGCCTTAAAACTCTCTAAATATGTAACGTATATTGTTTAACCCCCTTAAGTTTAAGTTAATTTATTCATTTTTAATACCTTTTATTAATTTATTATTAAATTTACTAGCAATTATCCTGTAACATGAAAACAGAGTTAAAATAGCCATTTCATGATTTTAAGAACACTGTTAGCCAGATTCGGACACTGAGAAAACATCTACAACAATATAATTACATATTAGCAATAAATACAATCAATACATGCTCTTTTAGGCTGGATGATGTAGTTACAGCATCTACCAGCAGGGACTAACTGGGCCAAGCTAACCAGCCAAACTTTGACCCTTTGGACTAAACCGTTTCACAGTGGGTCACCAGCAGGAGGCCTAGGAATAATTTTAACATTTCTTTTCACGCATTTTACCAACAAATTATTATGATTTAGAAGAATAAGTCACATTTTATAACTGTTTATTCTTTCTTTCTTTTTCTCAGTCACTATGTTTCATACCTTGTGTGTGTGTGTGTGTCAGAGGGTATTGGAGTAAATGTAATTAGTTAACCCGCGGACATGAAAAACAACCTGTGGCAACAGTGTTAAAGTAGCCCAATTCCGCGGGAAAACCGAGGACTTGGCAACACTGATTACAGGTCACTGAAAGTAGCCTACTGCATCTTGTGCGTTTTGCACTTACTCACCCAAACTTGTCAACAAGGCTACTTCATGTGAATGCGAGTTCCTTAGCAAGTATTTGTGAATCAGAGGTGTTTTATATATGAGAAGAGGACATGACTGCAGCCGGCAATGAGGCCCAAAC
>NW_015660140.1:702232-706852 GCF_001515625.1 Sinocyclocheilus rhinocerous | reverse complement strand
CGATCGCTGCTTTCATGGAGAGTAGTTCCTTATTTCCAACATCATAGTTGCGCTCAGCGGAGGTTAGTTTTCTGGAGAAGAAAGCACATGGATACAATTTGCTTGGTTGTCCTTGTCGTGTGTGTGTGTCAGAGGGTATTGGAGTAAATGTAATTAGTTACTGTACTTGAGTATCTTTTCGGGTACTTTGTAGTTGTACTGAGTATCAAAGATATTAGCAACTTTTACTCTTTACTTCACTACATTTTTGAATGAGTGTCTGAACTCTTTACTCCACTACATTTGAAATGAGTGTTGCAGTTACACTACATTTTGCATGGACCTAGCTTTTTCTGCAGCAGTTTATTTCTGCTACAAAAGACGTGATACTGCCTATTACAGGCAGGGTTGCCAGGTTTTCACAACAAAACCCGCCCAATTGCTACTCAAAACTAGCCCAATCATGTTTCGAGGGGGATTCCCCGGTAAAAATCGTATTCTGGTGGGGTAAAATACATGTTTCTGGTGGGGTTCCCCTGGTAAAATTCGCATTTTTTGAGCCTATATTTAGTATAAGTAAAATACTTAAGTACTGTTAAAATCAGATACTCTAAGACTTTTACTCAAGTTGTTTTGGAATTGGTGATTTGTAACGTGTAGTGGAGTAATTTTCACTGTAAGGTATCTGTACTTTTACTCAAGTATGGTTTTTAGGTACTCTTTACACCTCTGGTGTGTGTGTGTGTGTGTGTGTGTGTTTTCTGTACTGATATGGAAACTGGCAAAAGGAAAATGTTCTGTGTCAGGAAAAGGGGAACTCATGTTATAAGCAAAGGAAAAGCTTTCAAGAATGTGCAGACAGTTGATTACAGCATGTTATAATCGACGAGTCATTGCACAATAAAGAGGATGCAGAATTTTTGTGGCATCCTCTTTGGCAATAGGATGTGTATCTGTCACCACATGTCTCATTGGTCTTCCAGTTAGAGGTCTAATAGTTACAGCTATTGCCAATGGCATATATTACTTTAATGCCACATAACAGATTCATCTTGCATGACTTGTGATTAATAACATTTTGAATGTCTAGAAAGGATACATATTTTAATAGAATTATTCTTAACAGTAAAGTAGCTGTCTTCAAGCTGTTAAAATAGTCTGCTTCTACGTGGTTGTTGAGGTACAGCCCTTGGAAAATTGTATCTTGAGAGAGAAGTTTCCCATCTGCGTGTAATGTTTCTTCATGATTCCATTGCCAGTGTCCTGAGGCCGAGTGGAACATTAAAGTGAACGGCTCCAACAGTTCCTCTCCAACACCACCCTGTCCTGTCTTTGTGTGGAGTTGGATCTCTGTGTGTGTTCAGACAGAAGCTGTGCTTCCTTCCCTGCCTTTCTATTACCTCTTATTCTACAACAAACAGTTCTTAGTTAGAGAGTGTTTATAAAAGCAGGGCTCCTTAACAGGGGGAACGCAACTGTTCTGCAGGGGGTTCAGCAATTGTTTTGCGATCTCAATAATTTTGTGAGAAAATGAAATAATGCATTAAACAAAAATATAATATTAGGTTCACTTCAACTGAAGCTAAATGCTTCAAAGTCTCTTCTACAATAAAATGTCAATTTTAAATGATTTGCAATGTAAGTATCACATTACATGATATAAATTAGAGATGCACTATATATTGGCTCCATAGTGATTATTGGCTTGTATTAGAGATTTTTTAATCTATCCATATTGACTACATATTGTACAATATTTAGAAGTTTGGAGTCTGTACGAATTTTTAATGTTTTTAAAAGAAGCCTCTTATGCTTACCAAGACTGCATTTATATGATCAAAAACACAATAAAAAGAATAATATTATTACAATTTAAATAAGGTTTTTGATTCTTTGATGACTATAAAGTTCAAACAAACACTATTTATTGCATCCTTGCTGAATAAAAGTATTAATTACTTTAAAAATCTTACTGACCCTAAACATTTAAATAGTTAATTATGCATGCTCTTTTTTACGTTTAGATTACCTTTACTGTCATCTATCACAAGTTAATTTTGATCCAAATACTTTGTATTAACAATATAATCTTTATCAAATCTCAAAATGAATATCTATTTTTCATACTGTAAATTATAATGTTGTAATGCCTAAATTCACTTGTAGCATAAAGCAATCGATTTTAGTTTCAGTGTTTTATTTTTTTATTAAGATAAAATAGTATAGAATTCTAATATTGTTCAATTATCCTTTCAAATACTCTATAAAATTGAGTGTAGTATTACATTTTACATCTCCTTGGTCTGTGTTTGAAGTTTAAACCGTTAAAGCCATCATATGTGAGAGGTAGTGTTTCAACAATCCATGTGTTCACAAGAAAACTTGCACATATCTGGACGTGAATGGAATGACACGAATGCAGTCAAGACATGTTAGTGCATATTCTAAGTGAATTCTAAATGTCACCAGACAGAATACAGAATGCAACTGAAGTGCACAAATCTGAGACAGATTTGATATAGAAACTGCTTTTGTGCACACGTCTTTGTGGTGAGATATGGTGCTCTTGTGCAAATACAGTTGTCTCTGTGGACTTTATTGCAGTTCCTCTAGGCATCTCTTTTCAAAGGTTGAGCATTTGCTGTCTCCATGGCAACCAAATCTCTCTATGGCTGTGTAGGATATCCTCTGCATTTCAAAACAGTTCCCACAGTCTGTGCTTTCATAATAGAATGCCACCTCCCCGTGGTCCTCAACTATGCCTGCCATTAGATAATCATCACATGCAACCCTCCGATATCGAACCGTGTGCTATTCGGGTTTATGCTTTTTTATCCTGTTGCATGACGGATGTGTGCATTTGTCTGCATCCGTTAACTCGCACGGAGTACAAGACAAATATCTCATATACTGTTATGGTTAAGGCTGTTTTAGTATAGGACAGCAGTTTGTGGTCGAAAAGCTTCATGACCTAGATTTAATGATAGGGCATTGCAATTTTTTTCAACTCTTTAATGGATCTGAGTGTATGTCGGCCATTTATATGTGTGTGTGTGTGTGTGTGTGTGTGTTTTGTAGGATCCAGACCCAGACTCCCAGCTGCACAGGTCACTGGGCAGACTGGTCACGCGAGCGAGAACACACTCTGGGCACTTTGTTTGCTGCTGGAACAAAATGCACAGAGCACATGAGCCAGAAAGCACTTTTCCACTGACGAAGTGCTCTCAGATGCACAAACACAGGGTCTCTAAGGGGCACGTCAGGGGAAAAGCACAGCAGAACGCCGAAAACACCCGGCCAAACTCGTCTATATCTTCATGAGGAGTGTGTGAGCGACAGCCGTGGACTGAATGCGATGCCTTAAGAGGGAGGGGGAGAGACACTGTTCTGCGGAGACGCTGCAATTTAAAGCAAGATCTACCTGCATACCTACGTCACATGTATGGGTGTGGGTGTTTACATGGTTAGGAGATTGTTAGAGAGCGAGACAATGTGCAAAAGGAAGCGCTGGGAGGAGGTCGAATCGTTCAGATTTCTTACCGTCTCCTGATGCCAGAGAAGTAGATGACAGCTGAGTGTTAGAGCCAGCTGCAGCAAGTTCCTGTTTGTGCTGTGTGTAACTTGTGAAGAGAAACAGACAGAGAGAGGCGAGTAGTTTTTGTGTGCGAAAGAGAGAGCGCCTGTGCTCTCACACTTGAAAGGGAGAGAGAGAGAGGGAGGGAGGGAGTTGTGTATCAATGAGAGAGCTGACAAGGGGGAGCAGCATTCCCCTAATATGAAGCAGGCGCCTGGACAGCAGCCTGCACTCTCTCCATTGGGTAAGATGGAGCCCAAATCTCTGTTCAGCCTGCATAAAGCCCTGGCTCAGCCTGTGAAGATGTGCATGTTTGATTTCCCTGTCTCCATCCTGGATGATCTGGTAAGAGAGAGACTGCAGTAGTTTCGTTCTGATTCACCTGGTGCGAGTTGGTGTGTGTGTGTGTGTGTGTGTGTGTTTTCATTTATTATAAGTATGTGCTCACCCTTTGGCTGTATTCTGCTGTTTTCATGCATGCTGGATTAGAGCCAGTGAGGACTTTAAGTGACGTGGTGTTTTCATGATAAAAGCATGTCAGTTCTTGCTGTTCCTGGTCATGAAACGGGTTACAACTAATCAATAACAGCGTCTGGAGTTAGTTGTGAATGTCTTGTGCTCAATAGTGAGCTCTACTTTTGGCATACTGAACAGGATGTTGTTAATGACATGATGCTCATGTTTGTCCACATATATTAATTCATTTAAAATATGTTAAAATGCACTTCATACTACAGTGACTTCATGTAGGATGAGCATGTTTAAAATTTCAAAATGTAAATTCATTTCATTCACAGATATATATATATATATATATATATATATCTTAGAAAAAAATATTTTTGAAAATGTTTAAAATATATTTTATCATGATATTTATTCATTAATAAGCTGTGATGTTTAAAAAAATCTGAAATTCTTGTAAAGAAAACCTTATTAAGTAGTTTGGCATCTTTTATTATTCTTTCTAGAAAAAAAGTAAAAAGTTTTAAATAAGAATTTAATTTATTATGATATTTATTAATTAATAAACCATGACTTTTGTAAAAAAAAAAAAAAAAAAAAAA
>NW_015660140.1:597076-702116 GCF_001515625.1 Sinocyclocheilus rhinocerous | reverse complement strand
AAAAAAAAAAAAAAAGCTAACTTTTTATTTGAATTATTACTTTTAGAAATAATAATTTACATGTGTATGCTCAAAGTGTAAGGAAAATATTGCTCTTGTTATTAAATTCATTCAGTTGAATTGAAACTTTTCTTAAAAATAGTATACTTTTTTAAAGGTTTTTAACATGACTTGACACTTGTGTTTTGAGCTATAGAAAGATTTTTAAAAGATTGTTTCCTTTTCATTATCATGGACACTCTTATTCTGTATGTCATTGACCAATTCTTAACAAAGTCATAATTTGTCTCAGTGAACACCTTAAATTGATCTCCATTGATTTCAGATCTTAATAAACTCACTAAACTAAAGATTCATTCACATGAGTAGGCATGGCACAACACTTTTTTTTATTTTTATTAATGATCATAATCTTTTCAGCAGCGATGTCTGATGACAGTGGTATCAGATTCACTTGTATCCATGTCTCAGCCAGTAACTGTCTGTACTCATTTGTGACTGGACAGGGCTTTTGATATAGCTTCTTATTTGGCCTCAGTGGTGAGTAGAAAGCACTTTTAAATGCCAAGTTCTGAGTGTCAAAGCGTCTTAGGTTCGTAGTGGAGCGCCAGAGAATACAGCAGGGTAATAAATTGAGCCACAGAATGGTGTTTCTGTGGCACTCAGGAAAGGAAAGTATGTGAGCTCTCAGTGTGAAAAAGAATCTGAGGGTTACATACTACGTTGGGTCAGTGAATGGGTTCTTGACCTATTTTTGAAAAGAAGTTTGGTGATTTCAATACTTAAAACTGTTGTTTTTGGTTGGATTGCACTCCCGAGAAGAGCTTTACACTTGCCTGTTATAGCAACATCATTGTTTTAAGCCACATAGACATGCATTGACAAGGTCTGGCCTCTTGAACATCAATATCCACCTGTGTGTGTGGTGTGTTTGTGGGTCAGGTTTCGTCTAGACCTTTGACAGTCCATACTGCAGCTTATTCTAGCCAAGAACTGTCCATTTAACTAATGGCATGGCAGTGTCTGCGAAAGATTTGTACAGAAAACAAACAGAAAAACAGAGAGACTCTGAATAAGAGATTAATGACTGAATAAAGTACATAGACTATTTCATTTACAAAATGGAAATCTAGTTTTCCTGCTATACCTAAAAAAACTGAAACTCTAAATAGCCTACCTGACAAACTGTGTCAAATCCAGTGATTATTCCATATTATTTCACTATTTCTTATCAGTCTGGTACCTTGACTTTGTTTAACTTTATTTCCAAGAACTGATTTAAAAAAAAAAAAAAAAAAGGTTTTTATACCTGTGTGAAATCAGACTACATCAAAAATTAACAGTATTGTAGTAAAAATAAATTGAATCTAAAATAAGTACTTTGTTGTAACTGGGTAAAAGAACATGCTTTGGTGGAGCTAGTATTAAACGATACCGAAAGGTGAAATGATAACAAAATACGTTTTTACAATGACATCCTGTGAACACCAAAAATTGCTCTTTCACACGGTTTGATTTCTTGTTGGAACAGAAAGTTGTCACACAGGTTTTTCGGTTTGTTTGATTGCTTCACTTGCAATTTCATTTTGTGTGGGAATTCTACTGAATTCTCAGAGCAGCCTGTGCATCCTAGCCATTACAAATGATTTCGGAGTAACCTTGAGGGTGTTAATAGAAGAGCTTATGACAAAAACCTCAGCAAGCGTTGTAGTGTTCAGTGAGAGACGGTTGAGAGAGTGAGAGTTGTGTTACTGCGTTCCGTGCGTATTGATACAGCTGTTTGCGTCCACACGTGTCGGACAGGGCCAGTGTTTTGGGGTCAGCGAATGGCGAAGGAGAATTTTGCGCTTCCTATCTGTCACAAGATTGAGGATCTCTTGCAATTGACACTAAAAAGTCTGAATTGAGAAGGTGATGTGTTGGAAAGACAGGTTTGATCAACTTGTTCAACTGATACGCTGGTGCGGCTTGGGTTGTGTTAATGTGAATGAAACTTTGTACTGTGATTTGGAAGGTTTAGAGGAAAGAAAACAGGTAAGAACCATTTATTTCCTCTAATAGTCTACAAACGTATCTAGTTACCAGATCTGGTTTTAACAGATCTAGTTATATTAATGTAGTTAAAATGAATGTTTTATCATTTCTTCTTAAGACAGTGGGCTATTATTATAAAGAAATCTGTTCAAGTCGGTACAAACTACAGTTTGAAATGTCCTTAAGGCGGTAGTGTTTGTGTGTGGGTGTGAATGGATACCAACGAGTGACAAGCTGCTTCCTGCTCATTTTAAACCAATCTTGGCTGTGTTAGTATCTTTCAGGTGCTTTCCACAGCCTGAGAAGTGCATACCTTAGGTCATTCTGTAGTTTGACATAGTAAAGAAAAAGAAAGAAAGAAAGAAAGAACAACATCAAGAAGTCAAATTTTCAAAACATTCTAATTAATCAGTCAGAACTGATGTGATACTTCAGCTTTATGGCATTGTAAGCACCTCAAAATCAATAAAACATTCTCAATTGCTTTCCCTTGATAAGTTACCACTTTGTAATTGTGTATCTGGCTAAAATTATGAGTATGCAGAAAAGGGAGAAAAATGTTTCAGGCTCATTACATTTGTTCCTATTTGAAGTTGTGCACTCTCAAAATACATGTGTCCTTTCTCAGGATGACACAGGCTTGTTAGGAGAGGAGACTGGGTTCAGGGTGAATATTGTTTGCTAACACTTATGCGAGAACTCTGATGGCCTTGATTCACGATAGTAGGAAGGATAATAGAAAAGTTCTTTAGCCCTGTTTAAGTGTCCAGTGGAAAGGGGCTTCCAGATCCTATATAATCACCTGGCTTTTGATATGTCTGGGCAAAATGGCAAAAGAGATTAAATGAAGCTTCTCCAAAAATGTATAAACCATGCTGGTGCTGTAAGAGAACAACGAGCTGTTATCAATCTCAGCAGAGAGCAGCGCAAATAGTGGTTGTGCAATTGAGTTCCAGCTGCGGCAGAGATAGCCTAAGTATACATGTTACAGCAATCCCAAACTTTTGGTGTCATGGGTCATTATTTCTGTTAAAGAAAAATATTGCATGGACATTTAGGTCCAAATATATATTTGTTAAAAACAGTAATTTGTGAAATATTACAATTTAAAATAAATGTTTTTTATTTGAATATATTTGAAAATGTAATTTATTCCTGTGATGGCAAAGCTGAATTTTCAGCAGCCATTACTCCAGTCTTCAGTCTCACATGATCCTTCAGAAATTACTTTTATATGTTGTTTTGTTGCTCAAGAAATATTTCTTTTTTTCAGTATTGAAAACAGCTGTGCTGTGTAATATTTTTGTGGAACCATGATACATTTTTTAGGATTATTTGATGAACAGAAGTTGAAAAGAACAGCATTTCTTTGGAATAGAAATAGTTTGTAATGTTATAGATTTATATTTTTGCAGAATAAAAGAAAAAAACCTATTCACCCTAAACCAAACTTTTGAATGGTATGTAAATTAATAGTACAGCTGAAAATGCTGTTATGTAGTTATTGGTCAATTCTAAGGACAACATTTTACTGAGAAAAGTACTAAATGCCTTAAATGCAGTATAACATGACACGGGATTGAGAGTTCACAGAGCGCCTGAATAAATAAACTGTATTTGATGTGCTTTTATGTGTATTCTGTGTTCTTGTTGCAAGATTTATTAGGATGGTGTTTCAAACCCAAGAGTTCTGATGCATAGAAAACTTACAGTATAATAACTCTGTGTGATCGCTCTGCATGGCAGCCGAGCATAACTGACAACTGTTTCAATTCAAATAGAGATCCCCGGGTTATTCACATCCAGTTCAGTTTGTGCTGCCTTGAATTATGGCTGCAAATCTATTATCAGAAGTAGTCACAGGAAACATCAGTACATCAGTAAAAGCTTATGTGAATCCTAAATAAAGCTAAAAGTAATTGCAGAGTAATTGAGTTTAAATGGCAAACATTTTTACACTTAGCTAGCTCTCTTATTCATCCCAATAATACCGGCAATTTTGTACTTTATACTGACACCTATTGGCCCGGCTGCACTATGGATATTGAGTTTGTTATATTGTTTGCTTCGTTTCGTTGAGGTGTAATGTTTATGCTTTGTAAAGTGCCGCAAATACTGGCTATACATATTATTGTTGCAACTATAATCAGTACTAAACAATTGCATGACATGGATGGTCATGACATGATAGCGACTTCCTCCATGGAATTAATAGCTTTTTCTAGAAGATTGATCTCTCAGGGTTCTAGATAGTTCACCCAAAAATGTAAATTCAGTCATTAAAGGGATAGTTCACCCAAAAATGAAAATTCTGCCATTAATTACTCACCCTCATGTCATTCCAAATCCGTAAAACCTCCGTTCATCTTCGGAACACAAATTAAGATATTTTTGATGGAATCTGAGAGCTCTCTGACCCTCCTAGACAGCAAGGGTACTACCACGATCAACGTCCAGAAATGCAGCAAGGAGATCTGTAAAATAATCCATGTGACATCAGGGGTTCAACCATAATATTACGAAGTTACGAGAATACAATTTTTTGCACAAAAGAAAACAAAAATAACAACTTTTTTTTAACAATTCTTGGGTGAACTATCCCTTTAATCTGGTACATCACTTCATCAAAGTATTTACGTCTGTTATGCTGTTATAAAGATCTCATTGATTTATATTACAAGCTATCAGTATTTCATCTTTCTTTTTGGCCATATAAATATCAGCAACTGCATGAAATTGCATATTTTTTCTCAATTTGCAAAAAAAAAAAATATATATATATATATATATTCAGTGCACCTTTTTCAGTGCAGCTCACAGCTTCCAGCACAGAGACTTAGCATTTTCCTTCACTTAGACAGCTGTCTTGTCAGATTTCACGATGTAATCATAATGATTACCTCAGGGAAAACACCATCATCCCCAGCAGGTGCCTCAGACAGCTACTGCTCTTTCTCGGAAAAAAAAACACTATTCCTCTGGAGGGTTTCAATTTCCTTAGGAGCTTTGCCGTCAGTGTTGCAGTCATCCCCGAAGAATAAGTTACCAGTATTTTCCAACAGAGGGCGCTATTAGTATACATTAATGCCAGGGTCATGTCATCATGCTGTTTTTTTATTTTTTTACTACTAACTAGGCTTGTAGCTCAACAAATATTTTGAGGTTAAAACACGAATAACCTACGATTTAGGTTGTTCATATACAGTGTAGCTGTCCCAAAAAAGAATGGATCAGGAAGAAAATGTATTAACATGAGCCGACCTACATGAAAAATCCACTTTGTTCCAATTTGAGGATTATTTTAGTGACATGATGTTAGCATAAAGCATGGGCCCTTTAGCTCATTGTACCCTTTAGAGAACAAAGAATATAACTATAAATTGTAAAATATTTAAATCTAAATTATTGTTGTTATTATCTATCTACACTACCGTTCAAAAGTTTGGGATCAGTAAGGCTTGTAGTGTTTTTTAAAGAAGTCTCTTATGTTCATCAAGGCTGTATTTATTTGATCAAAAATACAGAAAAAAAAACAGTAATCTTGCAAAGTGTTATTACAATATAAAATAATGGTTTTTATTTTAATATCCTTTAAAAATAAAATGTATTTCTGTGATGCAAAGCTGAATTTCCATCTGCCATTACTAAGTGTCACATGATCCTTCAGACATCGTTTTAATATGCTGATTTATTATTAGAATTATCAATGTTGGCAACAGTTGTGCTGCCAAATATTTTTTTGGGAAACTGTGATACTTTTTTTCAGGATTCTTTGATTAATAAAAAGTTAAGAAGAACAGCATTTATTATTATTATTATTATTATTATTATTAAATTATTGAGTCACGTTAATTCATTTGAGCAAATCCTTTTTATTCACAAATACCTTTAATGTTTAAGCCATAAACTGAATAATGAATCATACAATAGTTTAGCATAATTATTTTAATTGCATTCGTTTATTTTTGGCATATGAAGTTACAATCAAGCGATTAAAAGTGATATTTTTAGTAGCTCACAGCAGAGTTTCCCGGAACTTGACATCACGATTTTAGACATGGAAGGGGCGGGGCCTAGCGGCTCAGGGTATTCCCTTCAGCCAAACTCTCACAGACAAACACTCGTTGCTACAGCAGAAGTCCGGATGACAGGACATGGAGTCCGTTATAAAATAATACATCGTAAACAGAGGTGACAGTCTTTTAGTAATGGTCTACATTATGGGGATGCAGTCGGACGCCCTCGGTGTCAAACCCACGTCCCTGGACGAGCTGTTTGAGTCCAGCACATGGAAAATTAAAAACATTTGGGATGGGGTGAAGCTGGAGATCGCACCCGGAGATGGATGTCCGGTGGTCTTAAATAGTTTTACGCATTTGGACCCTGACCTGCCTGTCCTGGAGGTAATACACAGATTTAAACTAACTTATTTCCATTATTGTATGTATGTATGTATGTATGTATAGAGAGAGAGAGAGAAAGAGGGAGACACACATAGTGTGTGTGCGTGTAGATAGATAACTCCTACAATATACTACAGTATAAATATACTTAAAAAACTGACGGTAGTATTAGAAATATTTTATTTTGTTAAAAATTACATTTTGTGTCCATTTCTGCTTTGAAATTCATGTTTTTATGATATATTAAGCTATTTATATATAGGCCTATATATATATATATATATATATAAATTTTATGTTTCTTCCACTGTTTTATTTCTAGACAGCACATTGTTTGTAGCTATAGATTGCTGTGCTGGCATGAGTGTTTTTGTTGTACTCTGCCAGTGTTTCTCTCTTTGATAGAAAATTGCAGTTTATAAATTATTTCAAATACGTTTGCACATCTGCCACCTCAGTTACAAATTCTGCTGGTTTTATATGATCTTTGTCTTGTAGCTATATGTCTTACGCCAAGATAAATACGACAAGGCAGCGTAAATGCATTGCACAGAAATAAATGCACAGAAATCTCTTGTTCTCGATAGCCTACATGAAGTAAATCAAAACTCCACCATGATCTTGGCAAGAGCACTGGCACACTCTGTTTTCCTCTTATTCACTCCGTCTCCAACTTTCCCCTCTCTAATTCTCCTCAGAAAATGCCATGGAAATAAAACAGTCAAATGAGAATCACGTTCCCTTTCATTTCAGGTAGCTTATTAAATGAAAACTTTTAGTTAAGGACGTGGAAAGAAATGCTGTAATATGGTATTCATTATCTAGGAATTTTGCTGACCTGTTAATACAATCCAATGTTATTGATGTTCTGTTATTTCTATAGTTTGTTTATGATGAGATTGCCCACAATAGTGCAGATATGTTAGCTGAGAATGAATGATTATATTTGAGAATCTCTTATATAATACATGACAACGTATTTACTTGTTTCAATTTACTTGTCAGTTGTGAAGACTTTCATTATTGATTTCCCATTCGTGACTTCTCAAGCTCTCCAGTGCAAAATGTTTTTCTTGGTGGTTTTTGAACGCGAGGAAATTATTTTATCGCCATGGCAGTCACACATTTTTTATGGTTGCTAGACTGTTACGCTAAACCTGTGATATCTGACTGTGGTTTGTGAACAACATGTCCTTTTTTATCTTGCATTTCAATGGCAACAGCACATTGTTGTGACTTAAACAGCAATTCACACCAAAACTTGTTTACGACGTTGAAGCTTTACTCCAGTCACGCGCAAAAAGAAGGTTCCAGTGTGTCACCAGCTGCTAACCTTCACTGGACTAAATCTAATCTGCTCTCATAATTACACAATTAGTGATGGTTAAATCTCCCATTCCACCCACTAGAGCCCTTCTCCTTTGTGGGTGCATTTGCTTTGACTTGAGGGTGCTGTTTGTTTTCCTTCCTCATTACAGAAATCAAAATTTCTTTTCCATCCATTTTAATGTGAAAATGGTTGACTCATCTACTTACAGACGTCCAAAAAGTTGGCTCTAGGGTAACCAACCATGAGAGATGGATGGAGTAACTTTGCTGTAAATCCTTCTCTCTTATCTCTGTCTCTCTCATCCTCTTTCATTTATGGCATAGGTTGTAAAAAATGGCACTGCAAGCACTTATTTCTGCTTTTATAGTGATTCAAGGCAGCCGATGGCTTGGCAAGAGCTCAGAATTGGTTACATCAGCCCTGAAGATCTAAACCAAATCAGCCAGATGTAAAAGTACCCTTGTATAATGGATCATTACAAGCTCAATACATAGATCAGCTAATCTCTTAACGTAACAGCTGCCATAAAGGATCCAGTGTAAGATCTTACATGCTGTTATTGTCAGAAACGGACCACTTGTCGAAAAATGAGTGGGAGAAATTGTTACGATCAACTTGAAAGAGTGATTGATAGTTTGTTTACTCTAAAATGGGCCTCTGCACATTAGCTTGACTGGCTAATGTAAAAATAATATACAACATACACTGCTGATCAAAAGTTGGGGATCAGTAAGATTTTTTTTTTCATGTTTTTGAAAGAAGACACCAAGGCTGCATTTACTTGATCAAAAATACAGTAAAAACCGTAATATTGTGAAATATTATTACAATTTAAAAGAACAGTTTCCTGTTTTTAGAATTTTTTTCAGCATCCATTACTTCCTGTTTACTCCATCACTCCAGTTCATTATCCTTCAGAAATCATTCTAATATGCTGATTTGCTGCTCAAGGACCACTTATTATTATTATTATTATCAATTTTGAAAACAATTGTGGTGCTTAATGTTTTTGTAGAAACCATAATAATTTTTTTTCCAGGAGTCTTTGATGAATATAAGTTTCAAAAGAACAGTATTTATTTGAAATAGAAATCTTTTTCAACATTATAAATGTCTTTACTGTCACTTTCGATCAGTTATTCAATTCATGCTGAATAAATGTACATGTTTAAAAAAAAAAAAAAAAAACCTTACTGACGCAAACTTCACTATTCACTATTCTTTGATTGTTTACCAGTGAACAGCGGTCATAGAATTGACTGGCACTTTTGTCACTGGGTTTTCACTTTAATACATTTTGTCATTGTTCTTCTGTGTTTGTTAAAAGTGTTTACAAATTCAGCATTTTTCTTAAAGAGGCCTTTGTGTGATAGATTGAATTCGGAACGTCATAATGGGGCCAGCAGAGCTGAGCTTTGTGTAATGAGGAGAACAGACAGGGGTTACACTGACACATACAGAGATGCTTTTGTCGTGAAAGAGCTCTTGAATGGAAAGAGAGGGATGAGGGAGGAATAGTGGGATGGCAATGAAGAGAAAACAAGGATGTGAGAGGCAGGAAAGAGGAAAGTAACAGGAATACGTAGGTGCACAGTGATGTAATTAAACAGTTGTACAAGGCGTAAAATATAAATACTTAATACGCCACTGTTAAATCAGGTTTGTTAGGTTAAATTTAGAAAAGCAGCTCAACTAGTAAAGCATAGTGCTACTGATGCCAAGGTCATGAGTTCAGTTCCCAGGGAACACACATACTGATCAATTGTGTAGCTTGAATGCACTGTAAATCACTTTAAATAAATGGTCTGCCAAATTTTGGTGCACCAAAAATGAAAATTCGTTATATGAAAACATTTGATGACACGTTATATGAAAACATGAAAACACAAAAAATTGCCAGGACCTTTTTAACAAATCACATTTTGTGTTCCAAACAAAAAACAGAAACAAAAATATAATTTTTGTTTACATATGTTGTTTTTCATATAGAATGTAGACAAATACATTTCTGCAATGTGCAGAAATGATCTGCTCTCAGAATAGTACCATACATTCCTTATATCTTCATCTGCGATATACCAGAGCCAGACAGCAACCGCACTCAGCAGTTCTGTGCTGTAATCCGGCAGAGTCGGGTAAATCTTTTTCCAAGGCTTATATTGAAGAATTCCTTCCTTAGCTCTGCTAATCTCATTCTGAAGTGCTGGAACAGATTTCACAAAAACCTTGGCACAACCAAAACACAGGCAAAAAAGCTACAGCAGCATCCAGTTATTATTAACAACATCCAAGCCAAAAAAAAAATATGGATAATGCCATTTATCAAATATAAAATAGTAACAGTGTACAATCAATAAATAAAACTCATCAGAGGCTAATGATTATAATTAGCTCAGTGATGTTTTTTCCCATTGTTTTGGTGAAAGTTGATGCTCAATAAAAACTGTAATATTACAAATACTTTTTAAATTAACGATTTACAATACAAAGTAATGTTTTTCTCTTGTAAGATACTTAAAAATGTCAATTATGTTTGTGATGGCAAAGTTAAATTTTCAGCACCCATTATTCCAGTCTTTAGTGTCACATGATCCTTCAGAAATCATTATTGTGAAAATCATGACACATTTTTTCAGGATTCTTTGATAAAAAGAACAGCGTTCATTTGAAATACACTTTTGTGTAACAATGTAATAATATTGACAGTAAATTTAATGCATCCTTGCTAAAAACAAAACAAAAAACATTAATTTCGTTTTAAAAATCTTAGTGATTCCAAATTTTTAAACGCCATTGTATTTGAAGAATAAACCTGGAGTTTTAGTATTCCAACTGCATGCCAAGTTTATACCAACTGTCACAATATTGGTCTCTTACTTTGAACACAATAAGCCATGGTTCGAAGTCAGAAGTCGTCAGCAGGTGATAAAAAAAGAAAAGGTTGGAAACTTCCAGAATAAGGCAGATAAGAAGAGAAATCACATTTTCACCTTTCTCTGCCTTTTTTTCCACTGTAGATGTTTGCAGCAGTGAATCTGGCCATCACTCTATGCTGAGGTTTAATGTGCTGTAACCAAGTGTGCTGAAAAACCTACTGAGCAATGCCAAAATACACAGACTGCAGCTTCGCTCTGCGTATCCAGTCTCTCTCTAGGTTAATAACTCCTACAGGACTGTGAATCTTGAGAGAACATATGAAACGTAATCCAAATCCATAACCCTGAGCCTCACGGCACAAATAAGCATTATTTTGCTCCTGACCATTACTAACAGAAAAGAGATTTGGTCGGAGCTTACAGTGGCTTAAGATGTTATCTGTTCAAGGCATTTATAAATGTTGTATTACGAGATAAAATCATTCCCAGAGACAATAATTGTCACAGCTATGTGTCCTACCCAGCCAAGGCAATAAAAGCAAACATGTGCTGAGGTATTTAGACAATGTTATGACACATAATAAAAATATGAATGAATGTTAGCCTTTTGAAGCCAGGATTATTAATGATCAGCAGGAGGACAAGCAGATTGATCACTGCTGCTTTAAATTCCTTTCATCTGACCTCATCTATTTACTTTCTCACTTTATATTTTTACAACAGCAAAGCAGTTCGTGCAGGACGTGTTTTTGTATTATGCAGTTTTTTCAGTTTTACACCAGACGGACACCAGTTTTTCAGCATTACACGCCATGAGCAGCACATTCGCACAACACTTTCCTATGTTTAAAAACAGCTAGTTTTGCATTCAAAAAGATGCATTTTTCAAATTTAACTAGTTTTAACTTAATAAAACTAAACTGAACTAAAACTAAATAAAATGTGTGAATAGTTATGCCATGTCATGATAAACCAAGCTGTCAAAAACACAGCCTGTTGATATCTATTTTTAATATAATTTTGTTTTTCTTGATGTGAATAAGTTAAAGAGGACACGTAATAGGGCTTGTCCTCTAACATCTTTTAACTCCTCCCTGATTTTGGCAGGAGGAATTCTGCATTGTTTTTGTGTTTTCTTAATGTTGTTTGTGAAGGATGCAGCTGTCTAGGAAGCTGTTACGCAGTAACTTTTCAGCACTCTTTGTCTTTTCACAGGAAACCCTGTGGCTTTAATGGATCAGAGGCAGTAGAGGGGTTCACAGAGCACAGTAAATGCATTCTGTCAGGCTTTTTTGTGACTGTGATCACCTCATACAATAGCATTTTAAACAAATAGGTAAAATGCAAACCTGTGATTAGTGATAAGCAATATTCTTTCACCATATAAACATTTGTTACGCTTTCTCTGACTGTCTGTAGTTGTGAGGTGGATTTTCCCTTAGAAAGTACAGCTGAGTGTAGGTTCTGTTACTGTTTTGAAACATCAGATGTCAAAGACGGACCTTTATAGTGCTCTGGTGTTGTGTCAGGCCCCCCATTTTTTCAGGCCTGTGTGGGTGATCCTACTATTGCCCACAAGTTTTAACCTGAGTCAGAGGGGCTTTCCAAAGTGTGTGTGAATTCACTTTTTGTTTTGCTTTATTGCTTTGCTGAGATGGTCTACGTCCCCTTTTCTGTATTTACTTGCACCAAGATAATCTCATCATATAATATAATGTTGTAATATAATATAATATAATATAATATAGATGTGAGGTGGTTTACTTCTCCTTTTATTCATGTCTTCATTTACTTACACCATGTCCATCTTTAAATATAATATAATTAATATAATATAATATAGATGTGAGGTGGTTTACTTCGCCTTTTATTCATGTCTTCATTTACTTCATAACTTCATTTACACCAAGTCCATCTTTAAATATAATATAATATAATATAATATAATATTATGGCCACTCATCCAGGGTGTTTCCTTGCCTACAGTCTTGGATGGATTGATAATATAAGTCTATATCCACTTTTATTTATTTATTCATTTACTTCATCTTTGAATATAATATAATATAATATTATATAGCATAAATTGCCGAAATACTCTGAGATATCCATCGTTGTTTGTAATCATCAGAGGGAAATTGTCTCGCATCTACATCTTGTGTGTTTTACAGGTTTGTGTATTATATCTGAAACCAAAAGAAGCGTTGTTCCTTTTTTTGCCTATTGATGTACTTCCACAATACCACAGCAACAATATTTGACAGAAACTGTTATGTGGCATGCATGTTTGTGTGTTTGTTACCATAGCTACTCCTGGACAGAGCCCTGGGGTTGGGTTATCTGTTTAAGCAGTCATCTCCTGTAGAGAAGGCTGTTCTAATGTCCATGCACTGCCTCACACCCACACTTACACAGGATACACCCTCACACGATTGGCTCTCTGCCTAAGGCAAAGCTTACGGTCACTTCCCACAGTTCCCTGAGAGTTCCCTCTTACTTTCCATAATGACGTCAGGTACAGTACTTAAGTTAGTTACAAATTACTGACTGCAAACTTTCTCAACTTAGCATTATATAATATGAGATCCCTACTGAATTAAAGCGTACAGTTATATTTTTAGTTTTCATAATCATTTATGTCAATCTTTGTTGGTCAGAAAGTGAATTTAGACTCAAATGAAAATTTTAGACCATTTGTTTGCAGAATAAATCAGTCACAGGTGACACATATGTTTGCATTATGTTTCATCCATTTCAATAGGCGTCTGAGACCACTGTCATACTGGCCAGAGAAAGCTGCTAAGTGCACATTTAAGATGTGGCGTTAAAGGGCTGGGTTAGCCATGTGACAGTGGCTGATAAAGAGCCACAATCTCGGTCTTGTGTGCTTGGTGTTAAGGCTGTGTGTGGATTAAGGAAATGAGCAGTAATCCCCAACTCCCCCTAAAGCCCCTGCTGTGCTAGAACTGTATGACCTTGTAAATTCACCAAATAAATGCAGTGAGAAGAATAGCACTTGAAAAGATAAGATGCTCTGTATGAGACTGAATGGTAGAATGTACTTCTGTATTGACTTATTATTACGCGACGCTCTGGAATACTTGATTCTGATTGGTTAGTCACATTCGTCAGTGAAATATTTTTGCATAATGACCACAAAATTGTATATTTAACAATTTTCTGCAATGAATATAATGCCAAGAATACTCAACCCCCTTTCTTTATCTGTAGAGCTCAGTTCAGGAGATCGGAGAGGAGGTAGAAGACGGAGCCATCTATACCATCACACTCCGAAAGGTGCAGCTCCACCAGACGGCTAGTAAGGGGCAGCGATGGCTGGGCGTGGAGACAGACTCTGCCCTCAGTTTGTACGAGACATGCAAGGGTCGGACCATTAAGGCTGGCACACTGGAGAAACTAGTGGAGTACATGGTTTCGGCTTTCAGAGGAAAGGACTATACATATGTCACTATTTTCCTCTGCACCTACCGAGCTTTTGCCACCACCAAACAAGTGCTGGACCTGCTGCTGAACAGGTAAACAAGCCATCAACCCCAAGTACTTTTGGAAATATAAAATCATACACTGTTATGTTACTTAAAATGCATTCTTATCTATGTAAGGTATGCCAAACTGCATGATCAGCCAGTCTCAGGCAAGCCAAAACTCTCCTCAGAGGACCACACAGAGCTTAAAAAGTAAGTATCTGACTGAACCCAATTAATTTGGCTGCTGTTAAAAGAGAGTTTGTGAATTTTTATGTGAATTATAGTTACCATAGCAGACAATAATTATTTGTTTTGTTAATATTGGTTGTACTGTATATTGGTATATACTATACCACCTAATCGTGACTTAAAATAATTATTGGCTTATTGGTATCGCACAGAATTTTAATATTGATGCATTTTTATTTTTATGTGCATGGCAGTACTGTCTCATCTATCCTGGGTGCATGGCTGGATCAGTACTCTGAGGATTTCTGGAGCCCTCCTGACCACGAATGCCTGCAGAGCCTCATATCCTACTTGCAAATTAACTTCTCTGGATCAGACCTCGAGAGACGAGCCCATAACCTGCTGGAACACTTCCAGCATCGGCAACACACCGAGGTTGAGCTTGACGGTACTGATGATGAAGTAACCCACTGAATCTCATATTAAAGGCTAAACAACTGAAAAGCAGTCTTCCAAACTGATCGTTTGACAACTTGCCCCTTCTTTGCAGGTGATCTGTGCACCTGCCCCTTTGCCACACCAGAGGAGAGCAGCTTGGATGATGAATTCTCTCCCTCACACTTCATCTCCTTCAGTCCTGCCCTAGTCGCTGAGCAGTTAACAGTCATGGACGCGGTAAGAGATCAAAAATGTTCAATCTTTCCTAATGGCAAAAGTTTAAGCAATCTAGTGGTTGAGGTTCTGAGCTGGTTAAAGTGGGTTGCAAAAAAGTAGGCAAACTGGAGAGAGCATAAGGACACTCCCGTACCTTAACCTTTATACAAGCTGTTCAATCCCATGTTGCTTTATGGGGACTGTTTATGCACAAAGTATATGCTAGTCAGCAAGTTTTGGTAGATTTGAAGCATTTAAAGATTAAGGTCAGCTGAGAGAATTAAACCTGAGAAAATGATTTACTTGAGTCATTACATGCCATAAATGTAAATAAAGTTGTCCTGCAAAACATTCTCAAGGCTCAAATCAAATTAAACAGGTGAATGCAATTTAACATTGTATTTTACAGGAGCTGTTTAAGAGGGTTGTTCCATACCATTGTTTGGGTGGCATATGGTCCCAGCGAGATAAGAAGGGCAAAGAGCACCTAGCACCCACCATCCGTGCCACTGTTGCTCAGTTCAACAGTGTGACCAACTGTGTGATTGCCACCTGCCTGGATAATAGGTCTCTCAGACCCTTTCAAAGAGCGAAGCGCATTGAACACTGGATAGAAGTGGCCAGGGTGAGGCACCATTTTTTTTTTCGTCGTGGAATATAGTCAGAGGCACAAAATGCAACAGACTCTTTGGAAAAGCCTTTACCTACATTTCTGCAAAACTCCAAAATCATACATTTCACTACTTAGACTTATTTTTGCTCAGTTCCATTGCACAGTACTATGTTATGTTACTCTTTTACCATAGTACATAATTTGTAAACTAATGCATTTCGACATTTTCATCACATAGCCAGCTACATGGCTTTTCTGACATAGTTGCCATAGGCATGTTTTTCCAATGAGCTTGGGTTGCAAAAATGGGGTATGCACTGCATGGGGGTGCAACTCAAAAAGGGACGCCAAAATCATATCGAAGAAGCAACTCAAATGGTGAACCACAATTTTAAGTGCTAAACCTAGGAATGCCCTAGTGACCACATTACAACACTCTGAAAACACCTAGCTACCACATATAAATTCTCTAAAAACACCCAAGGCAAGTTAGCATTATGGCAGCAAGTTTTGCATTGGCATGGGCCAATAGTTTTGCTTTATTATAGGAACACAAGACTTTGTATATATTGGGCATAATTTTATTCTCAAGCAGTCCATAAGTGTTATAGTTCATGAAAATCTTTTTGTTTGTCTTGACATCAGAAATGCCGTATCCTGAAGAGCTTCTCTTCTCTGAAAGCTATCCTGTCCGCCTTGCAGAGTAATGCCGTCCATAGACTGAGGAGGACCTGGGATGATGTGTCCCGGTAAGAGTTTGAATGGATTTTTGTCAGTAATGATTAGGCAGAGTCAAGGATAATACTTTAGCATTAGCATTAGCCACTGATTAATAGTAGCTTTCTTTGTGCTACCGGTATACGCCGTATACCTGCGTATACCCTCCACTACACCACTGCCTATACCTGCTTATATATTCAATCATACAAACCTTTAGTTAAAGCTCAACATTCTTTATGAAACACTTGTTTTATAGTGGGGCATTTGGTGATAGAGGAGCAAAACATTTTAATGCTAGTTAATTACAGTGTTTGGATTTCACGTAGATGTAGCTGTTTGTGACTTGACCAATTTTCTTCTGCTTACAGGGAAAGCTATCGCACTTTCCAGGAGTTGTCTGAAATTTTCTCAGATGACAATAATTATTCCCTCAGCAGAGAGCTTCTCATTAAGGTGAGTAAAATGGTTGTTGAAGGGGTCCGCGTGTGTTGTGCACACCCAAAACGTTCCCAAAAGTTCCCACACACAACTTTACCAGTTGGGTGAAATTACACCATGAAATAAATAGATCAGAGTAATAACAACAATAAACTAAACAGTTACACTTGTTACAATATAATACTGTTTTGATCTGTTTACTATTTGCAATGGTTACTATTTACTATTTTTCATAGTGTATTTTTTGGTCAATTATATTAAAACCAGTTAGGGTCAGTTTGACCCTCAAACATCATTATAATTATTAATAGTATATGGAACTTACAACAATTATTTAAAAAAATGTATTGTCCCCGTTTTTTGTTTTTTAAAGATCATAACAATTAATTCAGTGATATCTTGACGACTGAACTAGGAAATGTTTCTAATGCAAAGATCTAGTCACATTGTAAGTCACATATTGAAACACCCAGCGTTTTTCAAATTTTTAAAAGTGCACTATAAGCCACCAACGTTCGCTGTATCTGTTGTTGGGGGAAGACAGGATGTGGTTATGTCAGACTGTCATCCACAGGAAAGCTTAGTGACTTACCAGTCTTTTCATGGCCTGTAAAACTGTGTTTCTATAGCAGCCACAGGGTAAACAGAAAAGCCGTATTCAATTGCATAGTATGTGCAGCCTGCTGGCTCAACGTCTTGCTTTCTATGGCCTGCTGAGTTGAGTACAGCGTCAAATGCCTTTGTTGCACTTTTCACTAGTTGGCATGCTTCTGCATTTGATAGATGTCTTGAAAAGAATCCATTAGTGTTAAAAGCATTATGCAACTTTGAACAGTGAATTTTGCGCAGTAATTTTGTCCTCAGCTCTGCGGTTAGTCATACATGTTGTGTAAGATAAGACTCGTTTTCAGAGAATATATAGAACCAAAGACTTAAACTACTTCAGTCTGTGTGCATTGAATTTATTTAATACACGAGTTTCACAATTTGAGTTGAATTACTGAAATAAATGAACTTTTCCACGACATTCTAATTTATTGAGATGCACCTGTATATGAGAATATGTACACCATATACTATTTTTTATACCATATTACCATTGTTTACGCAACCGAATAAGTAATACTTTAAGGAAATAATACTTTTATTCAGTAAAGATGCATTAAATTCATCAAAAGCGACAGTAAAGAAAACATGTATAATGCAACAAAAGGTTTCCCTCAAAAAAACTTGAAAAAAGTATCATGGTTTCAACAAAAATATTAATCGTTTTAGCGATGATAATAATAAGAAATGTTTCAGCACATTAAAATGATTTCTGAAGGATCATGTGACCCTGACTGCTGAAAATTCAAATTGTCAAATTTTTGCCATCACAGGAATAAATTTAAATATATTGAAATAGAAATTGTTATTTTAAATTGTAATGATAATTCTCAATATTTCAGTTTTTACTGTATTTTCGATCAGATAAATGCAACCTTGGTCAGCAAAAGAGACTTCAAAATCTTACAAACCCCAAAACGTTTGAACAGTAGTGTACATTCTCTGAAAATCAGTCTTACACAACTTCACTTATAATCAAGTAAATTGATCTTGTTTTAACAAAACAAAACAACAGCAAAAAGACAAAAACACTGAAATGTTACAATGTTTTGTTAGTGAAATTGACTCAGATAGACCTTGTTGTGGTAACCTGACGTTCCATGACACACAAATGTGACTCACAAAGTTTGAGAATTACAAATAGGTTCAGTTGTATTGATGTTATCTAGAAATCTTCACCGCAGAAGTGACTTCCGAAACTTGCCTTGAAAATATAGCTGTCCCGCGATAGAGGGAAACCAAGCATGACGAAAGCTTTCCTTTACATACATTCAACATTAGAGAGCAAACTAGAGCAGAACATCGGAAAGCATCCTTGGAATGTGCGCTGGGGCCGAGAACCTAGCATTCGCTGCAGTTATTATGAGGGAATTCCTTGGATGAGGTCACAGGCCTTACGTACTACCAGATAAACGCCCCTCTTTAACATCTAAGGGCTTCCCCAGGGTGTTGCCTGCTCTATCACTAAACACCATACAGTCAAACTCCACGTTCATTCTGCGTCATGGTATATCATGACAGTGCAGTCTTAAGATTCCACTTTGACAGGCTTATCTGCCTTCAGGTTATACCGCTGCTAATACTGCGTCAAAGTAAATGCTTTCCCTTTTGATACCCAAAATGATGATTTGAAACTGATGTCTCCACAGGAGGGCACCTCCAAATCTGCCATCGTCGAGATTAACCACAAAGGAGCACAGAGAAGACACCAGCAGCAAAGAGACATGGTATGTACAGAAATAAATGTCACATATGTCAGTTGAACTTGATATTTATTGAGCAACAGTGCCCTCTTATGGTCAAAACGGGTCAGATATTCCATTTGTAAGTTTCACAAGAAACTGTCCTTAAAGGCAAAATCACATACCCTGCCTTTAATGGAATTGTAAACTGTATGTTTATTTATTTGTTTATTTAATGTCTTTCTTCTTCTTCCTGCTGTTTAGGGTGTTGTACAAGGAACTATTCCATACCTTGGCACTTTTCTGACTGATCTAGTCATGTTGGATACTGCTATGAAAGACCATCTTGAGGTGAGAGTCCAGTGGAGCTATGTAATATTTTTAGTAATTAGGAAATATCCTTTTAGTTCTTTTAGTTCACTTATATATATTTTTTTTTTCCAGGTTGGGCTGATCAACTTTGAGAAGAGAAGGAAGGTGAGTCACAGAGGAACAATATTGAAATGTATTTAAAAAAAAAAAAATTCCAGTTAATAAACAATAAAACACTGACAGCCAATCAGAATCCATCTGAGTTTAATGATCTCACAGATTTAACGCAGCACATGACATAACTGCGCACACTTAAAATAAACAGAATGTTATTGCCTGTTGGTGTGGGCGCAAATATGTGACTCTGGAGCACAAAACCAGTCATAAGTAGCAAGGGTATATTTGTAGCAGTAGCCAACAATACATTGTATGGGTCAAAATCATCAGATTTCTTTTATGCCAAAAATCATTAGGATACTCAGCAAAGATCGTGTTCCATGAAGATATTTTGTAAATTTCCTATCGTAAATATATCAAAATTTAATTATTAGTAATAAATATGCATTGCTAAGAACTTCATTTGGACACAACAATACATTGTATTGGTCAAAATTATTGATTTTTCTTTTATGCCAAAAATCATTAGGATACTCAGCAAAGATCGTGTTCCATGAAGATATTTTGTAAATTTCCTATCGTAAATATATCAAAATTTAATTTTTGATTAGTAATATGCATTGCTAAGAACTTCATTTGGACAACTTTAAAGGCGATTTTCTCAGTATTTCGATTTTTTTGCACCCTCAGATTCCAGATTCTCAAATAGTTTTCAGCTTTCAGATGATGTATAAATCTCAATTTGTAAAAATTTACCCTTATGACTGGTTTTGTGGTCCAGGGTCACATATAGTTTTCATCATTCTTGGCCTTAAGAGGAACACTTTTAATGAAAAATATCAATAAATAAATACACAAGTAAACAAAATGAATAAAAGTAAATAAATGAAGTGCATTGTTTTTGTTTATTTGTTTAGGAATTTGAAGTGATTGCTCAGATCAAGTTGCTGCAACTGACATGCAATTATTACAGCTTCATCAGAAACCAGCGCTTCATTGAATGGTTCAAGAGGGTGGAGAGACTTACAGAGACTGAGAGGTGAGAAAGACAAAATATGAATATATAGGATATGATATGAAAACAAATGATTTGAGAGATAATAAGGTAAGATATTTTCTGTATTAAATATCTACGGTTTCAGCTACTCTATGTCCTGTGATATCGAGCCGCCATCTGAGTCAGTGTGCAAAAAGAACGGGGGCATCATCAAACGCATGAGCGAGGAGTCGGGTTACAGCAGCGCAGGGACGTCCCACTCCAAGTCCTTTGAGCAGCCGCGCTTAAGCCAGTTCAAAGACAGCTTCAAAGACGGAGCCGATTCCCTCAGCCTCACCTCAGCGGGATCCAGCGGCTCAGACGCAGAGGAGACGAGTCTCAGTCTGCTGAACTCCCCAGAAACAGGAAGTCAAAGAGTAAGGCCATATTGTTTATTTACAGACCTAATAGTATGCTTAGTAAACATTGTTTAGATTTAAAATTATGCGATTGCTGGCAGCGATACAGTATATACCAGTGCCATACCTGTTATTGGTCAAGATTAAAGATTTTTTTATTTGAAGATATCAACTGATGATGAGATATCGTCTAATGCTCACTATGCGTAAATTCACCTAAATTCAGCATTTAAAAGTACTGATATCACTTTACAGTGTATTATTTTTAATTTATTTAGATAAATTATGTGACCCTGAACCACAAAACCAGTCTTAAATAGCACGGGTATATTTGTAACAATAGCCAAAAATACATAATAGGAGTCAAAATTATAGATTTTTCTTTTATGCCAAAAATCATTAGGATATTAAGTAAAGATCATGTTCCATGAAGATAGTTTGTAAATTTCCTACCGTAAATGTCAAAACGTAATTTTTGATTAGTAATATGCATTGCTAAGAACTTCATCTGGACAACTTTCTGGACAACTTTAAAGGTGATTTTCTCAGTATTTAGATTTTTTTTCACCCTCAGATACCAGATGTTCAAATAGTTGTATCTCTGCCAAATATTGTCCTATCCTAACAATCCATACATCAAAGGAAAGCTTATTTATTCAGTTTCCATATGATGTATAAATCTCAATTTAAAGAAATTGACCCTTATGACCGGTTTTGAGGTCCGGGTCACATATAATAGTTTTCTAACTACCATATAAATATATATATATATATATATATATATATGTATATGTTTTATTTTTAATTTATTTAGACAAAATATAATAGTTTTATACCAACCACACACACACACACATATATGTATATATATATTTATTTAGTTATATATATTTATATATATTATTTTTTTCCTAGTATACATAGTGACTCTGTAATAACCTGACTACTGAATCTTTCTCCAGACATCCACACCAACTGTGAAACATTCTACATCAACCTCAGATACAGGGGAGCTTGCTTCTGATTCCTCTTCCAAGGTATTTGCATTTTCTTGAGCATGTTTGTCATTTAAATTGAAATATAATACTTGCTTTTATGAGCTTTAAACATATTCATTCATTTCTATATTTTCCAGCTTTGGGAGTCGTCCACTCCTTCATCTTTGGAGGCCTCTGGATCAGGCTTGGGCTTGGAGTCTGGCTGCAGCAGCTCCACCTCCTCTTCTTCATCCTCAGTCTCCACCTCCACAGGGCAGACCTTCCATTTTCACAAACGGTCGGTCTCTGGTGTCTCTGACTACTCGTCTCTCTCCCTGCCGCTGTACAACCAGCAGGTGAACGACTGCTGCATCATCAGAGTCAGCCTTGACACGGACAACGGCAACATGTACAAGAGCATCCTGGTGAGTGAGAGACATTATGGGAAATAGACAGAGATATATAATGAAGAAAAGATGGTGAGGTAGAAGGAAAATTAATCTTGATGATTGTGTTTTGCAGGTCACTAGCCAGGACAAAACCCCGGGTGTCATTAGGAAAGCCATGGCCAAGCACAACCTGGACAATGACAAGTCAGAAGACTATGATCTGTTACAGAGGGTCTCCAAGCATAAAGGTAAAAACCTGAAACAGGAAGTTGGGGCTGGAAATATCGAAGAGCTTGTTCTTTTTAGGGATATATTGGTACATTATCAGTTACTGGCAGATATTAGAGATTTTATTTTTAATTTATCAGTATCTGATGCTTTTTTTATGGATATTTAATGTTTTTTCCACTATTGTTACATTTAAGTTACCTTAGCCATCATCTAACACTCTCTTTATTTAATATTTAACCAATTATTTAATAACACTATACAAATTAATATCAATTTTTAACACTATACATTATAATGTTGCCTTTTTTTAACTTTTTTTTATTTGTTTAGACTAATTAGTTTGACATTTTAATATCCGATATTTATCGGTTATCGGCCATAAATGAAAATAATTATTGGTTAATCAGTTTCGGCTGAAATTGTATTATCAGTGCATCCCCACCTTTTTGTTTTGTTTTTTTAATCACCAATAGCCTTTAACAGTCTGTCAAAATCTTGATTTGCTCATTGCTATTGCTAGATGATGGCGGGTTGTATTTATCAGACAAAAACATTTTTTTAGATGTCCATTTTAGGTCCAATTTCCAGGAAAGATAAAGGCTGTGATTTCAAATGTATATATATCAGATAAATGTTTAGTTACCTTTTTAAGGCCCGTTCACACCAAGGACGATAACTATAAAAATAACGATAAAGATATAGTTCTAAAAAAATTTCTCGATATTAAAGAGGCCCGTTCACACCAAGGACGATAACTATAAAAATAACGATAAAAAATTGTTCTCGATATTAAAGAATAGCAGTCTACACCACAACTATAACGATAAAGACAAAGAGAAACGATATCGTTGGAATCACTTTCAAAACGATTTTTCTCCAGCTGATGAACGATAAAAAATTGACAGCCAATCAGAATCCATCCTGCTTTAACGAGCTCAAGAATTTAAAGCGGCAGACGAGCATGCGCTTAAAATAAACAGACGATATCGTTCGCTGGTGTGGATGCTAATATCGTTATCGTTCTTGGTGTGAACGGGGCTTTAGAGTGCATTACAATTGAAATAGTCTGAAATCTAATACACATGCACTAAAAGCTGCAAAACTCCAGTTCTAATTTTGACAGTATTTTCAATTCCCGGTTAGGCTTGTTGATATTTCTAACCTTCATTTTTTTCCCTCCACAGAACTTAAAATCCCAGATAATGGAAACGTTTTCTACGCCATGAACTCATCTGCCGACTACGACTTCTTGCTGCGAAAGCGTGGCGCCCCCAAAACCTGCCGCTCTAAGAGCTCGCCGAGCCTGACTTTACCACGCATGAAGCAAAAAGGGCTCAAAATACCCAAGGGCTTCTTCTGAAAGCGCTCTGCCGAGTGCTGTTGGACATTACCAAGTCACTTTATTAACCCAGACAGTGTTATCTGGATCTTTTATCCAATGGATTAATTGCATTATTGAGCTGCTCGTTTCTTGCAGGAAGCTGTCCCTGTGTTTCCTGTCCCTACGGACTATGCGACAGGCACAGGAGGACCACTGTGGTTCTTACAAGGTTTGCCTTAAGACTGCACATAAGAGGCACACTATGTGGGGAAGCATTTACCAGATGCAGTCGTTCACACATGAGCACACTAAACGAAGACATTTCAAGCACTTTAGACAGATCCTGAAAGCAGGAGAGTAGTGATGTGGTCCTTGGTCCTTTTCAAATTCAAAGTGGATTTTCTATTGATTCATCTTCAAACAGAATCTCCCTTCGGACTCAATAGCAAAATTTGCTCTCACAGTATAGCTACAGTATTACATGTACAGTAAAACCATGTAAATTGTATAGTCTTTTGTTGCTTTTTGTTCTTTTACGTGGCTGTTTTGACTGTTGCTGCTGCCAGTTTTCCTGTAACTGATTACAAACTGAAACTAACCTTTCAGGCAATAATCAGATCACTCAAGACTGAAAGATTCTCTTTTGACTGCTAACTGACTTGGTTAAAGTCACATTTGAGCATGAGGAGATGACAGGTCTGGGCTGCAGGATTTATTTAAGGTTATTAAATAACCATAAATAATATTGCTTGTGCTTATTAATGTATATAAATGCAAATGTTGCTAAGACTTAGAAATATATCAATGCCAAAGCCGTTCTCTTTTATTTGCAGCTGGCCTCTCTCTGTGATTCACAATATAACGCTGTAACTCTACAGAAAGGCTTTTTTGTACCAAACACTGTGAGTGGCTTCACCCTGCTAAGCCTTTTTGCATTGTGCATTACATCCATGTGTGCTTTCTTACCATGTGATCTAATATGATGAGCAGGAATTTTGAGGGGATGTTGTTCGTATCAGGAGAGATTTCAGATGTGTTTACTCAGCCAGAGGTGAAAGTTAGTGTGTGTGTGTGTGTTTTCATTTGAGAGAAATTAGGAATTTATATTGTAATACGATGAAAGAAATACACCAAGCGTTTTCTGGTTGGTTTTCTGCTACTATGCCAACTATAGCTGAACTGGAACAAAATATAGATTGTGCGTAATTTATGGAAAGATCAAAATGCATGGAGAAAATATATGCCAATGGTGATTTCACGGTTAAAAATGTCTTCTTGACAAATATGCTGTCAGGAAACTATGACCATGAATACCTGCAGCTTGTCATTCAACACATGGGCCATATCCAGACTTCATTTTGTATTTGTCCCCTTTTTACCGTTTTGTACGTCTGAATCTAACTCTGAATGTTAATGTCAAAGTTTGAATGTTGAATTCCAGTTTGTGCCATTGCCCCATTTTTATTTATTTATAAGATTGTAATTGTTTTATTTATAATTTTATTGTTGTGAATATAATTAATAAATGTACCTTTGTATGTACAGACAAGCACTACATTTTTTAAGAACTTACAAATAAATGTGGAGGGCGCTGAGACCCCAGAACTTGACGCTTCTGTGTTTTTGATTTCACCTACACAAGCCACATGGCAAACAATGTTGCTCTAAACACTTTTCCTATGAAATTTAGATCCCTCAACTATAGAAAATGTCAGACAACCAAATATGGCATCAGTAATAAACATTAAAACGGATATTATTTATTAAACATGGGTATTAATTAATTTACATTAAATTCAATGTTAAAAGTGGTAAATTTTTATAAATCCATTTCTTTCTTTCTTTCTTATTTTACTAAAATTACAAATACAGCCAGGGTAAACAACAGGATAAGCAAATTGTGCATAAACAAACAATATATAAAGAAATAAAGTAAAATCACAACAAATTTGTAACAAATTTACACCCTTCTTATTTTTCAAACATAAAGCTGTTTTTAGATATTGTTGAATTAACGCTTTAAAATTAGGAGGAGAACTGAGGAGAAAGGTTTCAGGCAATCAGCGTCCATAATCGGAAAAACACGTTTTATAATTATTATTTTGTGGTCATTAATACAAAAGGAACAAGCAAAAAAACTACATTACATCTGCATTTAAGGCTTGAAGCTTACTTTCACTGCTTCAGCACCATGACCAAACTTTCCAGAGGATGGATGTGTTTTGGGGATTATGCTGAGGGTTTTGAGGTATCTATTATTTTTTTGGATGGAGGTGTGTAAGACAGGGGAAGGGTGTCATCATGAGGGGTATGACGCCTCACATCCTCCAAAAGGTCATTCAGTCGAAAAGTCAAGGAGTCCAGAAATGGCTCATCCTGTAGACGGTATGTGAGATCTGAAATTTGATGCAGTAAGCTCTCACACCTTTGCCTTTTCTTTGTCTTGCTGGAGTTTCTGGGAGGATTGCTGGTGTCTTTGTGAGGAATGATGCTGTCACTGGGAGGGGTGCTGCTAGTGTCCACTGGCTCACGAACCTAAAGTGATCAATAATATCATATGTCCTTTATGGAATGGTTGTAAGTTAACTCTTTGATAGGGATGTAACGATTAACCGCGAGCCGGTTGAAAATCTATTCAAATATGTGACGATTCAAATCGGTTGAGATCCTAAACAAATCGCGATACCCTTAGTTACTGTTGCTATGTCCGACAAGCTTTCGATACCAGCCATGGCGCTACCACTGTCAATTTGTGCACTCCCTGGGGAAATAATGAATAACTTCTGAAAAAATGACATGTTGATTTCAGACAGATAGGTCTGCAATATGCATTCGAGGGATATATTTAGGATGTGAACGTGACTCGAAATGAAATAAACAAAATAAAGACTGAAGCTATAGCCTATAGATCACAGGGTAAAACTGAACTACCGCATCACCTGGCGATTGAGACTGAGGATAACAACATTAAGGAGCAACACTGTTCCTGTAAAGCTGGGTACATATCTCTTTATACACTATTACAATCATTGAAAAGCAAAAGCAGTATGCATTTATAACGTCACATTCAGTAAGTAATCCTAGCTAGCGATAGCTAACTACGGCAACATTATTAGCCTATCAGCCTATCACATGCGTGACCAAAATAAAAAATGCACTGTGTAAATAAGTTCAGACCGCGCATTTGCATAGCGACATGGTTGACAGCTGTTAATGCACAATCACTGATCGACAAACTGTAATACTGTGTAAGCTTTCTAATCAAACTGAACACTGACACTCTTGAGTTTAAGTTTGAAAATGATGAAGATTCATATATATAAAAAAGTAAATTATAAGCATTTTATTTTTAAGTTTACTATAAAATAATTGTATTTTTATGTAATACTCCCTTTTTATTTTAAAATATAATAGTATTATCGCTAGTGCTGTCAAACGATTAATCGCATCCAAAATAAGAGTTTGTTTACATAATATGTGTATACTGTGTATATTATGTATATATAAATACAAACACATGCATGCATATATTATAATAAATATACACAGTACACACACATATATTATGTAAATAAAAACGTTTATTTTGGATGCGATTAATTGCAATTAATCGTTTGACAGCACTAATTATCACACTTTATTATTTTGTTTATTTTATTTAAACCTAAATAAATAAAGTGCAATAATATTATCACTATTATTAATTTCTTTTTATAGTTATATTTAATGGGTCACACAGTGTGAGGACCAAACCAAATCTCCAGGTTCTCTTATGAGAATCAGGCTGAAAAACGTATGTGCACCCCTAATGTCTGGTTAGTTTCACAGGTTTCTGCGCCCATGTCATTGGTCTTATCTATACCCTGGACCTCTGTAAAGCCCAAAATATTAGTAGTATCTCAGTCCAGTCCTCCACAAGCCTGCCACAACAGTGGCATAAGTCACCAAGAGGCAGAAAAATAAAACCGCTGCCCGTAACAGCTGTTGTGGTGGTGAAGGCGAAGACAAACCAGAAACGGAAACCTATCTTCTGTCACTACAGCAATGGCAGGCGAGTTGTTTTTCATGCTTTATAATTAAGGATAGAAATACTAAACATGATAAACCATGTAACTCACTGTAGCGTTGGAGTACCAGTAATCTGGATTTTATGACAAGTAGACATGAATTTTGTATATTGCAGAGCTTTGTCTGAAGTGACAAATGAGGATTTGGAGTTATTGAGAGGACTGACAGGGACACCTATGAGCTACATAGCAAACAGGCCACAAACAGATGTAACAGTAGGTCAGGAAAAGTATCCTCTTGGAAGTAGTTTGAGCTACCAGGTAAAGCAGTGATACAGATTAAAACGGGATACAGATCAAGATTTATTTACACTCTGTTTTTTTTTTGTTATCTGAACATCTGGGACTGGCATTTGAAAATTTGACTTTGCAAACGGAGGAATGTTTAGTTTAAGGCCAAGCTCCTTCACATCTTTCTCAATGAGAAATCCCTTATCCACCATGAGCCCATCACCTCTCTTAAGATAGCCACACTGAAGCAGACCTTTGTGGACGAAGCGGAGTCCAGCCCGGGGTCGTCACATGTGGTTGCCGCAAGCCTGACGGCCACTCCTTCATCGAATCCACCAGCCGCGCTCTCTAGCCGCCAGCCTCCACTCACTCTAGCCCGCAGGCCTCCGCTCACTCAAGGCCGCCGTGTGTGACGCTGTGTTTCGTTGTGAAAGCGAAACTACACGACTAGAAATCAGTGGTTATGTTTTTACTTACACTGTTCCAGAACAGTTCAACCCAAATATTCGCAGGCGAGTTGTTTTTCATGCTTTATAATTAAGGATAGAAATACTAAACATGATAAACCATGTAACTCACTGTAGCGTTGGAGTACCAGTAATCTGGATTTTATGACAAGTAGACATGAATTTTGTATATTGCAGAGCTTTGTCTGAAGTGACAAATGAGGATTTGGAGTTATTGAGAGGACTGACAGGGACACCTATGAGCTACATAGCAAACAGGCCACAAACAGATGTAACAGTAGGTCAGGAAAAGTATCCTCTTGGAAGTAGTTTGAGCTACCAGGTAAAGCAGTGATACAGATTAAAACGGGATACAGATCAAGATTTATTTACACTCTGTTTTTTTTTTGTTATCTGAACATCTGGGACTGGCATTTGAAAATTTGACTTTGCAAACGGAGGAATGTTTAGTTTAAGGCCAAGCTCCTTCACATCTTTCTCAATGAGAAATCCCTTATCCACCATGAGCCCATCACCACTCTTAAGATAGCCACACTAAAGCAGACCTTTGTGGACGAAGCGGAGTCCAGCCCGGGGTCGTCACATGTGGTTGCCGCAAGCCTGACGGCCACTCCTTCATCGAATCCACCAGCCGCGCTCTCTAGCCGCCAGCCTCCACTCACTCTAGCCCGCAGGCCTCTAGCCGCCGGCCCCCACTCACTCTAGCAGCCGGCCTCCGCTCACTCTAGCCCGCAGGCCCCCGCTCACTCTAGCAGCAGGCCTCCGCTCACTCTAGCTTCGCTTTTCAGACCGATGAGCTTTGTAAAAATCGACGCGTTTCAGAAAGGCGGGGCATAGAGGAGAAACAATAATGTACAGTATGTGGATAATAATGTGTTTTTTGAACCTTAACCACATTTCATTACACCAAATACACCAAATAATGTTATTTTTAGCAACATCATATGACCCCTTTAAAGTAGAGTTCATAAGCGCAGCTCTGCTTTGTTTACAGCGGTAACTCAGGAAACACTACATCATTGCTGTTTAAAGAGAGTGAATTTGCGTCTCATTCCACTCGTCTGCTGTTTCGTTCAGATGTTTTATGTATAGTTCACAAAACTAAAGTCAGACCATTCTGTTTTTGCTTCAAATTTCAAAATGATACAGTCTAATTTAGATTAAAAACTGCTCATGTTGCATGTATGTAGCATCATTGTTTGGATCATGAGTAAAAAGCAGTGGTTGCCTCTAATTTTAAATGGAAAGAGCACAGACAAAGCCTTAGTTTGTTTATATGACGAGATTCCTTTTATTTGTGTAACTTACTTATTCGATTTGAGGTTTGTTTTAAAATTTTAATTTAGTTTTGTTATATTTAAATTTCACAAAGAAACGTGCAGCAACAGCTTAATAAAACGACACCTTTTCATTTACTGTATAATGTCTTCAATCTCATTTTGTTAAAAAAAATTGTGAGAAAATCGAACCGTGAAATCAAAATCGTGAATCGAATCGAATCATGAGTTGAGTGAATCGTTACATCCCTACTCTTTGACAATGTAAATAATCATGTAAACAGATCTCCTGAAAATAAATGATTGCTGACCTCTCCTACCACAGGATGGTTTTTGTGCTCCTCGATCCCTGGGAAGCAGGCAACATATTGCTCCTCCAGCTTCACTGCTGATGGGTTTTTTGTTAAGGCACGTCTCAGACACACAGCGCTCTCCTTCCTCTGTTTATGAATGTCATCAGATATCTGAAAAAACATATAATACCAATTAATTTTCTTACTTGTAGGCACCTATACCTATTTTGATATCCCCTTTACACTGACACATCGCTTTCTTTCTCCCTCACTCTATGACGTTTGTTTTCTTCACATATATAACATACTGATGTATTCATTACACACGCAACACACGAACTGCATTACATACTATATTGACATTCCTCCATGCATTTAATTTTTACTATAAAGTTATATTTTGCTTTAAAACTTAAATTTTGTTGTTGGTTCCCTTAATTATGTTACGGAGTAGAACGAGCCGGTCGTAACAACATTTATAGTCAAATATTTAGCTCAGTCACTGAATAAATATAAATATACACCTTGTAATCAGGGAATCTGATTAGATGAACCACATATATTCTGGCTGGGCAGTCCAGTTTCTTCGAGTCTTGAAGACGTCGCCTCTCTTCATAACAATGGTCTGAGTGGTCATCAAGCTAAAGACAATACACAATATACAGTTCGACGTTCCATCTGTGTTGATATTTAGCGCCCATACTTGTCGAAGAGGCTAACATATGAAGTAACCTAGCACGAAGGCTTTTCAATAAGCTACTTCTGTCTCTCCACATAATGAGATATGTGACCCTGGACTACAAAACCAGTCCTAAGTAGCACGAGGATATTTGTAGCAATAGCCAAAAATACATTGTATGGGTCAAAATTATCGATTTCTCTTTTATGCCAAAAATCATTAGGATAGTAAGTAAAGATCATATTCCATGAAGATATTTGTAAATTACCTGCCATAAATATATCAAAACTTAATGTTTGATTAGCAATATGATTGCTAAGGACTTAATTTGGACAACTTTAAAGGCGATTTTCTCAATATTTAGATTTTTTGCACCCTCAGATTCCAGATTTTCAAATAGTTGTATCTCGGCCAAATATTGTTCTATCCTAACAAACATACATCAATGGAAAGCTAAGCTTATTTATTCAGCTTTCAGATGATGTATAAATCTCAATTTCAAAAAATTGACCCTTATGACTTTTGTGGTCCAGGGTCACATATGTGTGAGGCAAAGTGCATGCAGGCCAGGGTAACTGTTTGTTGACATACCAGTTGTAGTTGTCTAGTCAGTTTTTCATGTTTGTGCTTGTCTACCCCTTGGTGACAGGAGTAGACCCTCCTCCCCACCACCATGAAGGGTATCCCGTCAAAAGGAACATATAGGAGTTTCCACTTAATTTTTTTGGATACGGGTTTGGGGTCTGTAAAATTTAGTTAACTAACGTTACAGTAAATCGGTGTTCTCAGCGCAATATCTTAGCTTTGGGAAATACACCAAATAAAACCTGATTTAAATCTCGTAATTTTTAGAGCTATAAAATCTCACCGTCCACACCAAAAGCCTTGTCTTTCGTCCAAACGACAAACATTTTCATCGTGTCCTCCTCGACCCCCCTAAGTTTACGATCAAACCACCCCTTTGAGGGGAATCGTTGACAACAACCGTTTGGCATTTTCGCCGCGAGCTTTTGCAAGATTTGCGTCACTTCCGCCCGTAGCTGTATCCATTCTAGCCACTTCCGGCGCTTCGCTAATACGCATGTTCAACGGAACGGGTCGCGCTAACGTTTAACATGGCGTTAAGCAAAACATACGGACAGAAACCTGTTAAATTCCAACTGGAGGAGGATGGAGAATTTTACATGATTGGATCAGAGGTGTGCAATTTAACGCACTAATCTTTTTTACGATGATTTATGTTTGTATAAACCGCACATTGTTTTGCATTGAGTGCTAATACATTAGCTAGCTAGCTAGCTAAGATTGTTGTCATTTGGGATAAGATCTCTTAACTGATTGACGAATCATTGAAAAGAATCAGTCCTGGTGTTTTACACATCAAGTATAGGGCTATCCTTTGCGGTGTAGTAGTGTTATTACACGATGCGAGTTTACCAGAGATAACGTTAAAGAGTACAGTCACTGACAGAACTACGGCTAATTATTTAGTCAGTCCTATATCATTTTCCATTATATGTCTGTTTTTAGGTGGGAAATTACTTGCGTATGTTCAGAGGGTCCTTATATAAGCGCTACCCATCACTCTCAAGAAGACTAGCGACAGTAGAAGAGAGAAAGAAGATAGTAGCATCATCTCACGGTAAGTGTGGTACTCACTGTAAACATTTGATACGAGGTCTAAGGACCTAAAGGGTTAGAGTAAGCTGGAAGTGGCACTTTCTATCTTACAGTATAAGCAATGTTTTGTGTTAGATCACGGTTACACCACTTTAGCCACCAGTGTGACGCTGCTGAAGGCCTCAGAAGTAGAGGAGATATTTGAGGGACATGACGAGAAGTACAAGGCCGTGTCCATCAGCACTGAACCTCCAGCCTATCTCAGGTAAACCATTTCTCACCTTTGATAAAGAAAATACATTCACACTTGCTTCGTGTTTGAACATGGTCATTAAAAAGGATTCTTATTCATAATAAAAATTGCAACAATTACATTTCTCATAATTGATTAATATTATAGTCTTGTTGCATTATATAGGTCATTTAAATAATACATTTAGGGAAAATAAACTTCTTTCGTTGGGGTTCTCCTTTCCTCTGTTGTTGCAAGAAATAAATTATATTTATATAAATATCTCTATAGGTGTTTTTTTTTTTTTTCAATTTCAACAAGCAACCCACAAAAAGAACCATAGTTAATCATTTTTATGGACAAGTTGATCAATACATAAACATCAATATTCATCTACAAATGTTTTTCACTAAAAGATTTTAATAGGAAGTTGCCACACGAAGACGTGTGAATATTTTTGAGTGATGACACTAGTGAAGAATTTATGATGCTTAGTAGACGTAAGGCCCGTTCACACCAAGAACGATAACCGCAACCATAACTACATTAGCATCCACACCAATGATAACCTTCTGTTTATTATTAGGTCATTTTTTTGTGCAGCTGTAGTTGTTGCATGACAGCACATCTGCTTATTTAACCTGTGTGATTTTTTGTTTTTTTTTAACAGGGAGCAGAAAGCCAAGAGAAACAGTCAGTGGGTGCCCACTCTTCCCAACAGTTCCCATCACTTGGACGCTGTGCCTTGCTCCACCACCATTAACCGCAATCGAATGGGACGTGACAAAAAAAGGACCTTCCCGCTCTGGTGAAATTTTTCTCTCTTTTTTTTTTTTTTTTTTTTTAAATAATCTTTCAATTTCACATTGAGCTGAGCATCACGGTTCATAAAGTGAGTGAAATTCATCAGTTTTTGACAGCATATATGAAAACATGTAAAGACTCACTCCTGTAATGATTTTGTTTTAATGTCTGCTTAAAGGGACAGTCCACCCATACACACACACACACACACACACACATACAGTGTTGGACATAGTGTGAAGAGCTGGGAAATAGGCAATATTTTTTTAATACAGCTTCCAACTTTCTTTGAATAGATTCATACAACTTTTGAATAGTCTCCAGTTGAATGTTGCCTATCAAAACATCTGCCATTTGCTTGAGAGATTTTTGAGGATTAAATCTGCTTCTCTTTTTTCTCTTCAAAAACTGCGCACAGTGAGTTGTCTGGCAAGAGCAGATGTTTATCTTGGTGCTCCAACTGTCCAGGTTTCATGATCATCATGACACCATATTTTTCCGCATTGGTTTGTCCGTGATTAAAGTTGTAGCAATTGCAGCTCTTTCATGGATGTTGACTTTGTGAAGCTCTTTGTGTTCATTTTTTTGTGGAAAGAGGGTCTTTAGGTGGAATATTGAGGTTTTCTGTCACTTTTGCTGCAATAGTTCTGTGTGTTTGATGGTCCCTATCATTTACTTACTGCTGAAGTCTTGCCATGCTTTGTGTACACAGTCATGTTGTTTTTAAGACATTAAACAGTTGGGACATAAAGGTTACAGACATTCCTGCTAAATGGGCTTGCATGATTTTCCCTTACGCACTTGAACTAAACACTGCTGAAAAGAACTTGTACTACACTGATATTAAACCTACAGAATATAGACAAAAAAAAGATCATTACAAATTTTTTTTACTGTAGTCTACACAAGTTATGTATCACATTGTTTTGTCCTACCCCTGTATATAATTTAACTGGTTTCATTTTTTACACCCTGGATGTGTGCTATTTCAGCTTTGATGATCATGACCCTGCGGTCATCCATGAGAACGCCACTCAGCCTGAGATCCTGGTGCCCATCCGACTGGACATGGAGATTGACGGGCAGAAGCTGCGTGATGCTTTCACATGGAACATGAATGGTAGACTCCCCTACACACTTCCTGAGCAGCATCCACTGAAGTTATTTTTGAATGTTTTTTATTCCGCATTACACAATACCCTGAACTGTCTTTTTTTCCCCCTTAACCTTAAAGAGAAGCTAATGACTCCGGAGATGTTTGCTGAAATCCTTTGCGACGATCTGGATCTGAGCCCACTGACCTTTGTTCCAGCCATTGCCTCGGCCATCAGACAGCAGATAGAGTCCTACACCACAGACAGCATACTGGATGAGCAGATGGACCAGAGAGTCATCATCAAGGTACATGCGTCATTCTGTCCTTGATTTCAGTAATCCTATCTTTAAACATCAACATAGCAGTATCATTATTTTGTTTATTTTTCAGCTGAATAAAAATTGATTATCATGATTTTTTCATTGCTCTTGTTTTTATCTATGTAGTTAAACATCCATGTTGGGAACATATCTCTGGTAGACCAGTTTGAATGGGACATGTCTGAGAAGGAGAACTCTCCTGAGAAGTTTGCTCTGAAGCTGTGCTCTGAACTGGGCTTGGGAGGAGAGTTTGTCACCACTATCGCATACAGCATACGCGGCCAGCTCAGCTGGCATCAGAGGACCTACGCCTTCAGGTTCAGACTCGTGCGCACACGCACACACTCTCAAATCCTTTATTAAAGTACACTTTATCACAGTCCACGCCGAATATAAATTCAGAGATAAAATGTGGTAAAAAGTGAAGTGTTAGTGCATTGTTAAAGTGCTGTATGTTGATTGTCCCCATATGGTTACAAATACATTTTTAGAGTTTGACTCATTTAAAAGTTTTTCCATTTATATGCTAAAGAGCATAGGAAAGTGTTCACAACTTGAGCTTGCAAACAAATGTGAACTTTCTCTAAGTTGGACATCTTTTCAGACTGTGTCTGATGTCTAGAACATTACAAAACCCATCAAAAAGGTCTTGACCTTCCTCTGGGAATTTATTATAAATTTCTGTAAATGTAGTTTTGTGAAACTACTAAAAAAGGTCTGGCTCAAATGAACAATTTGTCTTTTTGTAGTGAGAACCCTCTTCCCACGGTGGAGATTGCCATCCGGAACACAGGTGATGCTGACCAGTGGTGTCCACTGCTTGAGACACTGACAGATGCTGAGATGGAGAAAAAGATCAGGGACCAGGACAGAAACACAAGGTAAGAGAATTAACTGCTTTACTTAAATTACCATTTTGCCCCATAGCAGATGTGTACCAACTAGAGAGACAAGCCATATGTCAATGACAAACTATTACTTCTCTAAGACCAATAATATTAGTACTTTGTACAGATTTTCATTTGGAGATTTTGGAGGTGTTGTGACTCATATCAAAATTTTTCTGTTTCAGGCGAATGAGACGACTTGCAAACACGGCCCCAGCATGGTGAAAATATCCGCCCCCTCCCACAACCATGTAAATCTGAAGAGGCAAATACCAATAGAGCTACAACCCAGCGTTACTGACATAAAAACATAGAGACATTCCACTGGCCAGTCCAGATCCAGTCCCTCCAGATCAGAGTAACATACTGTAAACTAAAGCAACATTTGTTCCAGTCTGGTCTAGTCAAAGCCTGTGTCGTGACCTGCCCCCGTACCCAGTATCTGTCATCTTGGAGACAGACAGTCTCTGTCTTGAAATGTTGAGAATATTTTATGGTATCTTTATTTGTCTTGTTTTGTGTTTGTGTATAGATGCCATTTTGTAAACATAATGTGCTTTTAAATAAAATCAAGATGAAGAAAATCTCTGTTAGAATGCTTTTTGTTCCCAAAACTTACAATGCACTTGCAAGGACAGTCCCAATGGGCCAAGTGTCTTAAGAAATAAAGAGTCTCAGTATTGTGTTCTGAACTAGCAAACTAGTCACGTGTATTCATATTTAGAGAAAGCCCCAAGCATCCATGTGGTTTTTAGGAAATTTGATCTTTTTGTGGAGCACAAATTCTTACAGACAATCCATCTTTCAGTTTCAGTGCATAAAAGCTTTTTGTTTTTTGCAATGGTGCTAACAAAAGGCCAACAGCTTGAAAATGCATAGTCTGCAGTTCAATTTGGCATTTCAGATAGTCGGCACATTTGTGAATGTCCACCTGCCTCGCCGCTGACTGTGTTGTGGGAAAAGAGATATGCCACAGTATTGTACCCAAGAAAATAGCCTCTTGTGGAGTTCACACCCACTCCAAAATGATGGATTATAGTATTGGAGATTGAATGGCTTCTCTTTCAACTCCAATCCTGCCAGCCACCGCTGTTTTGTAATATTCATTAAATAGAAGTTGTCGAGAAAACAGCAATTGTTTCAAACCATGTGGTGTGACGTAAAACAGAAAGGCATTGTTCCTTCAGAAAAAAATAACAAAGGAAAACTGTTTGTGATGTGCATGGCACTGAATGCAAAATTTGGATCCATTTATTTTGTACACAAAGGCACTAAGGTGGCCATAGTCTCCAACTTTTCTGGATTCACAGTGGACCCCTTTATCAAGGAGTGTCTTCCATTACACAGTTAGAACTTGACATGCAGACACAAACTTCCCCAACTAAAACAAGGAGGACTTTAAAAGTATGACAAGATTTATTGCTGTCTTTGAAACCTTCAGTTTTCTTCTCCTTGAAGATCCTCATCATTTTGACCTTGGCCAGCATCTTCTGGACCTTGTCCATTCCGGGATATCCCACTCTGGTCTTCCGGAAGAGGGGCGTAATTCGGATCTTCTTGAGGCATGTCAAACAAAACTCGACTGCAAAACATGAATAAATATTTCTGATTTAGTTTTCTGTGTTGAAGGCAAACAAATGATAAAAAGAAAAATATTTCAAATATTTATAGTCATACTCACAAAATTCCAGGAGTGGCAAGAAGCTTTCTGCCTCCGGGCTGGTTAGGAAATACGTCCTCCAGGAAGTAATAGATGTGTCCTACACCGATCCCTATATATACACAGAAACATTCATACATGACTGACTTACTTTTTTTTTTTAAGAAAAACAATGTATTCAGCAAGGACACTGATCAATTGATCAAAAGGGACAGTAATTTATTTTAAATAAATGCATTTATCAAATAAAGAGTCCTACAGACTCCAAAATATATTTTATCATTGACAATATATCATGCGAATAAATATATAAGCAGTTGAACTTTTCAACTCTGATAATAAGAAGAAATGTTTCTTGATCACCAAATCAGCATATTCAAATGATTTCTGAAGTATCACGTGACACTAAAAGACTGGAGCAATGGCTGCTAAAAATTCAGCTTTGCAACACCAAAATAAATTACATTTTAAAATATATCCAAAGAGAATACGGCTATTTTAAACTGTAATAACATTTCACAATATGTCAAATACTGAATTATGTAATGTTAATGCAAAGTCAGTTCTTTTGTCATGAGCATTTCAGGACAGAAGTTAACATACCCAGGAGATCAATAACAATAGAGTTGCCCAGTAACAGCGAGAATCCCATGAGCACCCAGGGAAGAAATGGGGCCTGGAAGTTGAGCAGGCCAAAGAAGTTCATGCGGACATAAGGGTTCCTTCTACTCCAGACATAAACCAGCATTATAGTAAAAGCCTGTCCTAAAAAGAACAGGTTGGCAAATAGACCAAAGAGCTATAGACATTAGAGTTAAAGAAATTAAAAAGACAGAAGACTGAAATAGAACTAAAAACTTAATTTAGCACTACGAATAAACAATATGAAAGGATGAAATGTTCCTTATGAATAAACATTGACACTTCAACCTATGATACATGGTTTGGTGAAGAGATGCATTCTTGGTTGTTGTTAATGTGATGGATGCTGAAGGATACAGTCATAAGAACACCACCGAACAGGAACATATAGACAAAATCTGCCGTTCGACCACGGAAAGAGCCTTCCTCCAGCATTCGACAGTAACGATATCTGCTCAGTCAAGGGCATAAACTCAGATGACCTACAGCACAGCTGCATACGAGCCAAATGGCTGTTATGCAAAGCAAACACACTGTGAAACTGTGTGAATGTGTTTTTGTGTGTGCACACTTCCTCAACATTTCACAGACGGCCAACAGCGAGAAAAGGATACAGAAAAATCATATTGAACAAGAAGCTGAATCCAAGAGGTCCAAAAAACAAGAAGTTTGTGATCAGTCGCCATACCTGCAAAGGGGAAAAGAGGAAACATAAATGTATATCAAAATAAAAGAATGAATAGGCTTGATAAAGTGGTTGTGATAAATACAACGTTTCAATGATAATAGGGTACTAACCTGGTATTTCTTTAATATTAAGTCAGGGTTAAAATAGAGTTGAAACGGTGTGATGAACTCCAATTGCTGTAATAAACAAAAAAAAGTCAAGCAAGTCACAAGAAGGTTTTCTGGTGACCATGAAAAGTGAACCTATTTTAGACTGTTCCTCTACATTCCATTACTCTTAAGTAAGTGTGATTATTGGGTAGTTAACTGTGACAAGCTATCCTTCATATAAAACATTTTGTATCATGTATAACAAATAACATTTTATGACCTCATTAACTGAGAAGCTGTTTATAATATTTGCACTTTTAAAAATGTATTTGTCACACTGCAGTAAAAGATGCAGCACAAAAAAATACAATACACAAGATAATTATATAAAATATAAATATTTTTTTTTACATTATATACTAAAATCAATTCTTGATTTTGAAATATACCTACACACAAACGAAATTATTTTTTCATAATTATGTTGGTTATTTAAGCATTTACACTGACACTGAATGTTGAATGTGGGGAAGATAATAACAATTGTGAAGACATATTGACTTACAGTCTTCAGTATGTGATGATTCTATATTTATCTTGCAATGTAAGTCCAGTATCAGGTATAACGTTACTGTCTGTAGCCTGGTTTACTCACCACAGCTGCAGTTGTCAGGACGCATGCAGTAGTATATGCTCGCGTGACGGCTGGGATCTGCATGTACTCTTGAGTGACGCTGTTTGCCATGATTTTTCTCCGGCGTATTAATAAACTCTTCTGCACACTTTCACTGTGTATCCGTATGGTCACTTCTCCCACAACACATTTCAGTACATTGACGCTGACCAACGATCGATCGGTTCACTGTGGATGGGCTTTAATGCCTCAGTAGATCCATGTCCACGTTTAGAGTTAGCTTCAGACTGTTTATTTTTAATCGTTCATAATGTTTGCGTTTGGATATAAGAGTTTTAATGGGGGCGGAGTCAGAGTGTGTCGCTTCGCTTCAGCACCTCCACGTGGATATAAGCAAAAATCTCTTGTTGTTCCGTGGACCAATGAGATTGCACGGTTCCACTGACGTCATGAAAGTCATATTGGCGTGAAAGTAACTATTCAAATTGTGTTTCAGTTTTGAATTCGTTTTAAATTCTTTAATCTTCTATTATCTGATAGAAGATATTAGAATTATTAGATATTATAAAAAACGTTGGCCATGACTTCTTTCTCATAGCTTTCTTTCTTTCTTTCTTTTTAATGCAGTGCATACTGCAAATAAATGAATAAATGAAATGTAGGAATAAATGATCACAGAAAATGTAGGAATTTAGGGAATATTTTAATTGTACCAAAATACAACACACATTTTATAAAAGTATTTACATAGTAAATATGAAAAGCCAAAGAAAATAGTATAAGAACTACAAAAACTACAGAAAATATAGAAAAAAATATATACACAGATGATGTGAAGAAAAAATATGCCAAGATGATCTATTGTAGTATATTAAAAACAAAACAAAACAAAACAAAAAAATTAAAACATTGTCAGTGTCCTGCACTGAAGAGTGCCAGTTTGCCTGTTACAGTCTCAATATTATAAACAAATGATCATGTGTCAAGAGTTTGTGTGATCTTAAAAACATCCTTCCCATATGCAAAAAGGGGGGGGGGGGCATTTTGAATGAGAGACCTAATCTCTAAATAGGCTTTTCTTGTGTTATTAATCAATACAAACTGCATAGTTTAAGTTACAGTACAACTTGCAGCGAATCATAAAAACTTCGAGTGTTATGGACATGTTTTAAATGTTTTAGCACCTTGTTTAGCACCTTAACAACAGGGTATTTGTGTCTCTTTACACAGTGGTTGCTTGATAATACAACAAATACAGACATAGCTGCTCGTGGTTCATAAAGCTCAGATGTGCAAGATTTCCTGAGAAGAAATAAGATTAATCAGACATTTTTGAGGTGAAAGGAAGAGAAATGCCTGGGGAACAAGAACTTAGGTTACATAGTACAGTTCCTCGTTATGAAAAAGTAGGGATATTACACTGTGTGCTTTAGACCAGAGTGTGAGAAGCTGTTGTAAGAGACAGAAAAGTTTCCTGAGGGTTTATGGCATGCTACATCCAAAGAAGTCTGCACCAACGTAGCGTGGGTAACCTTCCAAAACCTTACGTTGAACTGGGTCAAACTTCCAGTACTGTCGGCGACTGATGAAGACGGCAAAGCCTGTGGAGTATATAACAGTTCGCGAGAAAATGAATTAATGGGAAACCCTTAATAAACCAATGTTGTAATATTGCAGAATATTGCACAACTATATACTAAGTAATTATAAATCAAAAATATGAGTGTGCACAAATGTGTGGTAACAAAACAACTCAAACTTGACTCAAAACAAATGTCACTGACTATTGCTGCTGAAATATCGCCCTCTTCTGTCAGAGGTCTGTCACACTCACCAATTAAAATGGGCAGAACAGACTGATCAAATGACCACCTTTTTTCAAGGAAGCTATTAGGACGCTATTCTTGACTGAGTGACTTTGTGAACATGACCTACTCCATCTTTTTCAGTCACTTTGACCCATAAACACATTTTGTGTTTATCCACTAAAAAAGTCTCAGTTATTTAGGCCTACTATGTTGTAGAAACTGTGTTTTCTGGGTCAGAGTGACTTCAAATGATGCAGCAGGACACATGTTCATGTGTGGCTTCAAATAGAAATAGATCTATATTCCAAAAACACAGACTGTTCTGAGATGTACATACTTACAAAAATAATATTTTGGGGGGATTTTGTCAAGAATGATAATTGAGACAATATATTTAAGACAAGTGTATTTTGTGATGGTATCGTGGCTGGTTTAGGCCTGATGACTAGCAAAGTTTTTCATATTCTTTATATTCTGTGTGGTGGTCAGTTCACAGCAGTGACTTTTCCATGTAAGTTCAATTGATTTCCACTGTCTTCCATTATAAGGTTATTTTTACAAACCTTATTAGATGTATGCATCACCTTTTATATCAAATTCTTATATTTCATCGATAAATTCAATAAGAAAAATAAGACACAAATCGGTGGTTATGAATCAATGAATTCAGTATCAACACAATCCATCTTTGCACTGCAGGGCTGGCATCTGAAGTAGCATTTAGATGTATTTACACAGAATGCTTAAAGCAGCTCAAAAATGCATTTACACTGCAATTACAACTGCATAAATAATTATAAGTAATTATAATGAGATTAATGATTTAAAATACAATTTTTAATATTTAAATATAACATTTTATTGAAAGCTTACTTTAAATATTAAAATATTTCAATATTAACTAAAACGGCCAGTAGGTGGAGACAAGTCTCTTAATATTTTGTTGATACTGATTTCATTTGATTCATAACCACTGATTTGTCTTATTCTTCTTATTGAATTTGTTGATGAAATCTAAGAATTTGGCATAAAAGGTGATGCATACATCTAATAAGGTTTGAAAAAAAAAAACTTAATAATAGAAAGCAATTTAAGTCTCTTACTATTAGTCACTTAGTCACATTCAGAAAAGAAAAAGTGACTTTTGAATGGTCCATTGAGTCAGTCACTCAATTGATTCATTAAAAAACGCAGATTCAACAAACTTTCTTAACGTACATAACCTGATTTCTTTCATATTAATATTAACATTCACTAATATCTATTAAAAAGGCTGAGCTGGAAGTACCATGCACATCCTGGAAGGCGGCGTCAATCTCATCAGGGATGCCCCACCAGTCCTGCTGGATGCTGCGTGGGAAGGCCGTGTCCACTCTGTTCTCTTGGGAATCCAAACGCCAGTAGTTTCCTGATTTGAAGAAGTATGTATGGTGGCCGTGGTGCTCCTTTAAGCGCAGTGCAGCCTGAATGTCCATGACAGGAAGTCCTATAGTCTGCAGAGGGTCCGGTCCTTTTATCTTGTGTTCTGCATCAAACACCCAGTAGTTGGAACCTAACAGAGGACATAACGGAAAAAGTACATATGAGTAAAGAGTAAATATGACTGCGTTAATGTAGTATTTTAATTCAACATAACTATCACTTTATTCCATTTTATTATTATTTATTATTCCTATTATTTGTTATCGATCTTCAAATTCATTGCACGTTGGTAAAACAAAGGCCAATAATGATAAGACTCCATCGGAAGAATTTGTCTTAAATGACACAATTTAATACTACACCGTATTAAACATTTGTTCAGTGTATTAATTTATGGTATGTATTAGTCTATCTGCATGTTCAAAGTCAGCATGAAATAGAAATATACATATTTTTCAGCCTTTTGAATGATATACATTATTCTAAGATGGCTTAAAAAAAATTTTTTAAACAGCAGTTAGCATATAAATCAGTATAGAGAGCACTGAAAGACAGTAAATAATCCTAATTGGTATACAGATCACAATGTTTAGACTATTTATGGCCTTAAATGATGGAAAAGTGAATTTAAGCTGTTTTAATGCTTTTTAAGGTTCTATAAAATTATCTTGAGTGATTATCCTTACATGTGCTCCCTCTAGTGGTAAATAGATAAAGTACATTTAAAGCAACATACGACATTTTTGACTCACTGAACCGATGCTATTCCTGTTCTAAATGCAGAGTAAAGTTTAACCCAAATTTTCAGTCTTGAAATTGTACATTTCATTCTGTGAAATTCACAAGTACCATCATAGCTACAATAACCACATATAAGTGTACAGTCGTTTAGGTACTGCGCTGCACAACACAACACATGTATTCATCTGTTGTTAGCAGCATGTGTTCTGCGTGCTCGTGTTTAATCATGCCCTGCATTAAAGGCACAAAGAAGGATGCTTTAGATATGGGTCAAGGGGAAGTACCGCACCACCCATCACCATAGATATGTATATAACCAGGCCTGTCTGATCCTGTCCTGCAACCACAAATCACCAGCCATTCAGCCACCGGTGCTGAACTCACCCACCTTCAAAGAACCAGATATTGCCCTTTTTGTCTTCATAGGCGGCGCCTATTTTCTCTGGAATGCCCCTCCAGTGTCGAGAGGCCAGGGCAGGGTATCCCGCCTGCAGACGGCCCTCCCTGATGCGCCAGGCATAACTGGCCTTGAAGAAGAACAATTCCCCACGGATTACAGACACAGCATCGAAGTCTGTGTGACAAGCGTCAGGCTACAAACAGTGACAGCGAGAGGAGATGGGATAACGAGAGTGAGAATGAAGGGAATATATAGATAAACTAATATGAAATATGTGATGTTTTTGGAATATTTTGGGTTTAATACAATAATAGTTATAACACAAATACAACTGTAATATAATTGTAACATTAATAATGATTACCACAAAAAAAAAAATTATGAATTGCCTCTGGTTTTCGTAAAAAAAAATGACACAATTAAATTGAAAAATTACACAATTAAAAAATGTAATTGTTATTTTTTTGTGGTAATCATCAACATTACACCAAAAATGCTGTTGATGTTGCCGTTGACATTCTTTTAAATGTTTCATTTTGCCAGTGTTTAAATGTTCAGGGACTCACTGCACTGGTGATAATCTCATTGGTTTCTGTAGGGATTTGGAGCGGGGCTTGCGGCCGGGGGCCGTAGAGGTATTGAATCCCTTTCTTGTCATCCTCACTGAGTTGGAGAGGATAAGAGAAGCTGTAAAATGGGGACATTATGGCTCCAGGCTCCAGAGAATGCTGTAGACCCAGGACATGACCAAACTCATGTGCTGCCACCTGAAGAAGATCAGTTCCTGTAGGATGACATTTAAAATGAGGCTTTTTCAGACAAATATGAGTTGACTTTTATATCTGATCTCAAGGAATGCCTGTCAGTTGGTTTGTTCTGATCTGTTTGTTCAGACGGGGTCTGGTGCAATCTACATTGGTGACTGTAGTACATCGGTTAATGATGTAAGCGTCAACGCAATGCCAGGAGACTTTCTCATTCAACAGCTGAGTAGCTGTCAGTGTGGAATGAGAGGACGGAAAACCAGACATCTTGCCTCTGCTCGTGTCTTTGATGACATCTCACTGTGAACTTAAAAGGTGGATTGAGCAACCTTACAAAATAACACACACTTTGTATGATGTCATGCATTTATATGATAAAAACAGATCTGAATCTCTCTAATCAGTTTAATCGGTCAAATCTTATATGGATGTGAACTGGGTTTGAGATTGGAGCCAGATATGCAAAAAAAATAAAAAATTCCGCATCCAAACTTTCCAGGTAATTTTTTGAAAACAGAATCTATAACACATTCACTGATTCGTTCTCAACAATGCATGATATCTGTATCAGAGATTTACAGTTTTCCAAGTGAGTGGCAGGCAGTGAAGCAGTAAGTTGTATCTTTACAACTTACCAAGTTCATTGCCCACCGTCCAGGACTCATCATAATCAAAATGAATGTCTCCCTCCCGGTGTGTCCTTGGGAAAAAAGCATGAGCCAGGATCCCACCGGGGCCATCAAAGGGCAAATTATCACCATGCCAGTACCTAATATGGGAAACACAGACATACTGTATATACTGTATGTGTGCTATCTGGGATCTTTGAATTACAGTAGGACTATTGCATAAAAATAAACAATTATGTTAAAGCACTAGATTCACCATTTATATTTATGACTGGAACTAAATATACAGTGTTAATTGTTTTCTGCCAGTATTCATGTAGTAGAAAACAGACTGACTTAAGAGCTATTGGATGTGATGTGATATGATTTGATATGTGATATATTTTAAATTTGTTCACTTAAGATTTTTTTAGTCTTATACCTAAAGACATAAATATGAAAATCTGAAATTAATATAAAATATTTCTATATTAAATTATGTAGACTCGTGTGATATACAGGCAATTTTTATATCAGTGATCAAGAAAAATCTTTTTTTTTTTCCTAGATAAAGGTGGTCACCTCTCATGGTGGCTGCTATATTGTACTTTACTGTACTGGACTACCACTCAAAAGTTTAGAGTCTGTAAGATTTTATTTTTTTTAAACAAGGATGCACTGATCAGAAGTGATAGTAAATAAATTTGTAATTTTACACAATATTTCTTTTTTAAATAAATGCTGTTCTTGCTATTCATCAAAGAATCCTGGAAAAAATGTATCAGAGTTTCCACAAAAATATTAAGCAGCACAACTGTTTTCAACATTTATAATATAAGAAATGTGACCCTGGACCAAAAAAAAACTCTATCATGGTTTCCACAAAAGTATTAATCAGCACAGTTGTTTTCAACATTGATAATGAGAAGAAATGTGAGAAGAAAATCAGAAAATGATTTCTGAAGGATCATGTGACACTGAAGACTGGAATAATGGCTGATAAAATTTCAGTTTGGCCATTACAGGAATAAATTACATTTTAAAATATATTCAAATAGAAAACAGTTACTAATAATATTTCAAATATTACTGTATTTGTATTTCAAATAAATGCAGCCTTGGAGAGCATAAGAGCCTTCTTTCAAAAACATAAAAAAAATCATACCAACATACCGTAGTATATATTATACATCATTATATTGTATTGCACTCTACTGTATTATACTATATTGTACCATTCTTTACTATGTTGCATTGTACTTTACTATACTGTGCTGTACTATACTATCATACTATACTGAATACTATACTAGTACTCACTTTATCTTGTAACACTTGTATTATTGGACAGTTGTTTGCAGGATAAATTAATCAAGGATGACAAATACACCTGTGAAGAGGGTATTTCAGAAACAATTTACTGAGAATATGATTTTGCATGGCACTCATGTGTCATTCTGAAATTCACCAGACTGCTGTCATATCAGTTGTTTAAGAAGACGAACAGGAGCCAGAGACCAAAAGCAAAAATGACTTAATGCACTTTTAAACTGCTTCACTCTGCTACACCTAAGCATATTGAGACATGATTTTTTTTTTGTTACCTTGCGAAGTCAATTATTATGTCGGCCTCTTGGTTGATGACCTCAGTAAAGGTGAGGGGCGTAACGTCACTCCAAATCTTGAGAGCTTCCCGTAAAACCCGCCTCACTTTATCCTCACTCATCTGCCACGGGAAGCGCTGGATTCTGAACACACATGGCCACAGTCATACTCAAAGTTTATCAACAAAACACACATGATCACGTCTGCATACACACATTGTGTTACAGACCACCGGCCTTTCACTGCTGGACCACCAACCGACACAAACCCACATCAGAGACCACCAGTGATTCATCTTTATTATTCATCACCATAGGCATCTGTCTGGTGAGCATGTCACATGATCTCATAATGTGCTTTGAATGGTTGTTTTATGAGCATAACGAAACTGTGGTTTCGGTGGTATTATGTGTGTAGCTTCATGACCCAGTTCTCTGACAGGAGCAGAACTCACCCCTCAGGGATCATGTAACCTCAGACAAGTATCAGACTGTTCTGGATCTTCACTTACAATTTGGGCATGATTAACCTTTTATTATATTCATTTGCACAAAGGTGAGCACTTAATTACGCATTCTTCAAATATTTATGTCAAACAGCAGTAATCATCCACATAGCTCAAGTTAAGAGGAACTTAAGCTGTTTCTACTTGTATCTGAAAAGATTTAGAAATGCACATTTTAATAAAGGAAGCCAAGCTTTATCAGAGGGCCCACACACCTGTCTGTGTTAAGGAATGTGTCTTGATTCAGCCCCTCAAGCTTAAGATTTTTGATACCATTTCGAATGCTTGTGTCTTTGTGAAATGGATCCTTTTCACAATTCCAAGGTTCTCAGAAGTCAAACTCAGAACTCGTCATAGTTGACCACACTTCTATAGTGGTGAATGAAACTACAATAAATATACTTTTTGCTTTCCCATTTGCTTTAATTGCATAGGAAAAAACTCCACAATAGTGTTTCAATGACTTTCCAAAAGAGAAACAAAACATAGTGAGATTGATTATGAGGCTGAGAAGAGAGAAAGATGTCAGATTTGCTGTAAATCCCTCAGTCGTTGTGTAGAAACCCCTTCACATCAGCGTAAACTAGATTTCTGTAAATGAAGAAAAGATCTTGATCTAAGATCTAAGCTTACACACTAAAGTTACACAGTTGGTTTATAGGCTAATATAATTATATGTTATTATATTATTATATCAAACCTGGGGAAAGAGACGTGCATTTGGGGAGTGAATTATTCATGAGATATCTTGTCAATTTAATCAGGTGAATGCACAGTGTATGTTGTCTTTTTTTTATAATTGTTACAGCAGATTACAAATGAAAAAAAGAAATAATCAGAAGGAAAATAATGCAGCCGACTGAAAAGAGCTCTTGCCATAGTTATTTGTGTTATATCATGTCACATTAAAATACCAATTTTAAAATAGAACATGGAGGAAACTTTTGAACTCATTCAGTCAAATTGACAAATACGGATTATTTGTAGCACAATTTAATGATTTGAAGTCATTTGTTTCAGTCTTTTTGACATGACCAAACTGAAAGCGCGTCCCATAATTTAAAATGCAGGAGGCTCGTTAGGAAAATGGTGGATATATTACTTAGAATTCAAATTAATTATCTTGTTTTCCTTGTACATCTTACTTGTAAGTGAGGTCAGTTTTTGGCCAGCGTCCTCCAAAAATCACAAAGCGTTTCTGTCGGGGGTGACTGCTGAGATGCACCTCTCTCTGGTCGGGGTAGTCTGGGACGCCACAGCGTGCTGGACCTGCACCCCCGGAGCTGTTCCTGAGTTGGGTGTTGAGCTGTGGCTCATCTTTTGGCAGTGCTCGAGGTTTGAATGTGTCCTGAGGGTGTGGGACCCTGTCTCTCCTCTTTTCAGAGAGGGAATGAGGAGTCTGTGACAAACCCTGTGATGGAAAGATGGAAGACATGCATGAAATGAATTGCAACAATCGACACTGATTTGCTCAAGAAATACTCATGTTAATAGCTAGTACTCATGCTAATATCGGTTAGCTAGTTAGTTAGTTAGCATAACTACACCATTATGACCGATGCAAATTCAGCTTTGCCATCACAGGAATAAATCACACTTTAAAATACTTTAAAATAGAAAACAGTTTTAAACTGCAATATTTCACAATATTGACATTTATTTAACGAAAGTCTGTTTGTCTCAAACATCATAAAATGACATTAGATTAAAAAAACATACTGTACCCGTTTGGAAAGGCCACAGTTTATGATAATAAACATCTTGCACGTTAATGAACATTAAATAAAAACAAACAAGCCAAACCGCTCTAATCTGATACAAAAAGCTTACTGTGGGATATGATTGCGGATGGACTGCTTAGTGTCCCTAAACATTCTTTGGAGGAAATGGTTGTTCATTAACATGGGCGTTAAAGACAGAGAAAAATGCCGTGGGCAGCATTGTGGCGCTTTCAGGCAGAATTATGAGCATTTATAGATGCTTTAAACTTCAGGATGTTTCGTCTTTCATTTACAGTGCTCACCTTTTACCCACTTACAGAAAAATGTCTAAATAAATACTATATTTACATGAAATCAACATTTAGTTCAAAAAGCTAAACATGTTAAGATTTGAAGAATTTACAACAAGCTGTTATATTGTGAGATGCAAATTTGAAAGTTATCCTAATGTCTTCCTTTGGACTAAGAGGAAAAACACAGTTCTGACAAGGTGCCCTTGTTTTTCTTCTTGACTGGTTTACAACATATTATAAAATGTTTAGGACTTTTGCAAAGAAACAGCAAACAGGCTAAACGTTTTCCCCTCAGTGACCCCGTGTCTCTCTCCCAGGGACGGCGGCACAGCGGTGACTCCTCATGCGTGAGGCAGAGCTGCTATATTGGAGACAAAGCCCAGCAGGAACTGTGGAATGTGCCCTGGTCTCTGAGTGAGACTTTCTACCAGCATGCATTGCTGATTTCCAACATGTGCACGTAGACAAGTTCATTAAATATATATAGATAAAGAAAAGAAAACATTTAGGTCAAAACACATAAGCCAAGTTATTAGAAATGTACTCTTTGTATTTATGTTGGTGTCATATGGTTTTGCAAAACATTTTTAGCTTTTTCAACAAAATTTATGTTTACAGTTACAGTATATTATGTTCATATGTATCATAAAACAAAAAACATATTGATAACATTTTGAATGTCAGTGAACACACCTTAATCATTATTAACGCGTTAAGTTTTAATGATTTTTTCAAGGTAAAAGTGTTTTGTTTGTTTTTTTACAAATATGATAAATAATATATTTACAAATTATTAAGTTTTTTGGGGAGTTGCACCACATGAAATTTTAGTCTTGAATCCTCGTACTCAAAATTATCTAATATTTTAAAGGGATAGGTCACCCAAATATGAAAATTCTGTCATTATTACTCACCCTCATGTCATTTCAAACCCACAAGACATCTTCGAAACACAAATTAATATTAATAAAAAAAATTATACATTTTATATTAATATGCAAATTAAAATATATTTTTGATGAAATCTGAGAGCTTTCTGACCCTGTATAGAAAGCAACGCAACTGACACGTTCAAGGCCCAGAAAGTAAGAACATCATTAAAATAGTCCATGTGACATCAGCAGTTCAACTGTAATGTTATGAAGCTTTCTGTAATGTCAGAAAGCTCTCGGATTTCATCAAAAATATCTTAATTTGTGTTCTGAAGATGAACAAAGGGCTTACGTTTTGGAATGACATGAGGGTGAGTAATTAATGGCAGAATTTTCGTTTTTGGGTAAACTATCCTTTTAAGTGACACATTGACCTAGAAGGCATCATTAAATGACTTGGTTAAAATGTATGCTTTTTTTCCCCCCTGCATGTTTCCGCTTGTTGGTTTGATTTAGTTTTTTTAAATGTTTAATAAGCAATGACACAGTCAAAGCAGATTCTTACAATATTAAAAAAAAAATTTTTTTTTATTAAAAATAAAAGATTGTACCAAACTATTACTAAGGTTTTTTTTTTTTCAGGAATTTCAATATTTTTTTTCTTCATTATAATATCAGGAAGGTTGTATCAACCTGATACTTTATTATTTTAATGCATTAAAAACTATTTTAATGCACAAATTCAAATCAGGCTCCTCGTACAGCTGATGAAACATCAATATAAGCACTTACACTGTACAGCTTAATCTAATCTCATGAACCAATCTGGATATAAAATGTTAATGAAATTCAAACCAGATGCTTGAATAAATTTCAGTTGTTTATATCACCATAACATCCAACTGCATCGTGACTCCTGACCTACGAGTGGGCGAGATCTGCCATTACCCTGGAATAACACACACATTCCACTTCTGGCACACACAAGATTAGGTGCTTTTTGCATTTTTTTTCATACGATGCAAGTTTCAAGAACTACAGTTCAAAGCGTATATTTGACCCACTTCTAAAAAAATGGAGGGCAAGTTAGGACACATTTGGCTATACTATGCAGGGGGGAATGAAGTCAACACAATAGGTTGCTATTTCTTATGTGTGTGTGTAATAATCTATAGAGAAAGCATTGCCCAAGGTGTCTTGATGTTCTGCCAAAACGCAATCCCCAAAGTTTAAGCAGTTTATTTCATTAAATGTCTGAGGAGATTAAAGCAACAAAATTGCAGTACACAAAATAGAAATCAAGGCTGCAGTATGCACTGATAAAAAGCCTAGAGGTAGTGGCATGATGTGGAAAGAAATGCTATGCGTATTTTTCTGCTGATACTGGACGCAAGATCAGAGTGAATTTTGAAATAAGTGTGAGAATGTAGCTGTCCACTTTTGTCTGCACTGTTTAAATGAACCGTCTGACCCTAAAGCTACTGAAAATACCTTTTTAGAGTGGGATCAAAATTCTGGGTCAGTGCTTAATAGGTTCACAGACATCAGACAGGGAGAGAAAAACTTGTCTCAGTGAGTTTGAAAGCTAGCCAACAATGCTTTCTGATTCATTTTTTTAATGCTGGAAATACTCTGAGTCAGCGTTTTGCCTGTAGTTTGACATAATTCATGTTTCAGATAAGCCCCCCAGACAAAGCCAAGTTATAAATGCTGCCGTCTCCTTTCATGTGTGGTTAAATTCACTAGTTGGGTCTGTGCTTGAGCCTCACTCTCATACAACACTGCCTGTCCCAGCGTAGAGCTCCCACGTCCCCCCGCCTCTCTCTCGTGTTAACACATGCTTTCAGCTCCCACAGAGGAAATCCTGATAAGAGGTCCTGGCATGGTGCAACTGAGAGCTGTGTTTGTCCTTATGTGCTGTACTTCAGAACCCTGTCCAAAAATAAAAACACCAGCAGAGTTCCAGATTTACTGAGTTCAGGCTAATGATATCTGAACTGTTGAGAAACAGCGGCCTTTGTTTGGCAAGATTGACAAGAAATAGTCATATTGTGTGAATATGGGACCATTATGTTGAATTTCTTAAACAAATGGCAAAATAAAAAGCTGAGACTTTGTTTCATACCAAAAGTAACCTGCTCTGTCTTGTCTGTCAGTTTCCTCTTTGCTCTGCGATGTATCTTTCACTACGTGAGAACATGATGGCGTGAGAGCAGCATGGCTTGTAGGGCATAGCAACAGTAAATAAGGGGGGGCAGGTATTCTGACAATTTGTGCTACCCTGTCAGATTTTGCTATAACAGTTGGTAGCATAATTCAACAGCAAAAAATGCTACCTATCAGATTTTGCTTCCAGCATGATATTAATGTGGTGTGAGGCTTCATTAATGTGTACACCTACCCCAACCCTAAACCTACCCTTACAGTATTAAAAATACAGCTTTGGTAGCATAATCTGATAGGTGGCATTATTTGTTAGAACACGGGTCTTTGCGAAGGGTCAATTGGCAGCAATTGTGACAAATTAATTTCTACATTTACCTCATTCTCTTTACAAAAAGCAAAAATATGAGTTACAGTGAAGCACTTACACTGGAAGTGAATTGGGCCAAGACATAAACATCAAAATACTCACTGGCTGCATCCAAATTCACATACTCTCTGAGGAGGTACTTCACTGACAGTAGTAAGTCATCCGCTTACTTTTATTTTCGCCTACTGCTTCAAGAATACTATAAATCTTGACATACTACTGTTGTCACATTCTGTTGTTTTTTTTGTTTTATTTTACTATATAGTAAGGAAGTACGCATATTTGGATGCACAGCCACTGTTTTAACAGTATAGTCACAAGATGCAAACTACATGTTTGTTTTCATTCAAAAAATCACTGACTAACCTTTATTATGTAAATTTACAACAAATTTTTCAAATTTAGCTCATAACAAACATAATGGTGTAAACCCTAATATGACCATAAAATCAAGAGGAATTTACTGTGCAAATAATACACAGGTTTTAAAATTAAAATAAATGTAATTACAAAATTTTCACATTTCTGCTTTTAAAAACTTTTTAAGTCCCTCACTGTAACCTTGATTTATGCTTTTAATAAGGATACAACTTGAATTTTTTTTTTAGGTTATAACCTTTGACACAAATGCTGTTATTTGAGTTTAACTTGTACTGAACACCAGTTTCGAAACAATCATTAGGCCTACTTTTCTCACTTTAGTGACTAGTACCTTGAAAATTACACATATCACCTTTAAGAAACATCTAAATCAACTCATAAAGCAAGATTATTTCAGGACCAACTGAGTAAAGGTCTCCATGAAATGATAAACTGGGCTTAGTACTTTAAGTAAAAGCATCATGCATGTTGGAATATTGTTTGATTTAGTAAGATAGCTGTCGACCCCTCATCTTTCCACATTTATCAAGTGCTTAAATTAGTCTTCTGACCCTAAATAAAACATTCTGGATGGGTAGAGTGCAGGATCAAAGATCTGGGTCACTGTCCAATCTGGTTTACAGACATCAGACAGGGAGAGAAAAAAGAAAAGCTAATCCTTACATCAACATATCACAACTCTTCATGACAAGATAAATTAAGCTTTAAAGGATTACCATTTGAACAAATATTCACAGGTAAATCCCCTAGAATCTGCAGCTGACTTGGGAGTGATGAGGGGTCCAGTGCAGGATTAAAGGAGACTTTTATGTATGCTTTGAGTGATAAGCTCCCAGATACAGTGTATGCACCAGTGCTCATGTTAAACTTTATCCCCAGCAGCTCAAGTCCTCTGTCTACCAGCAATAGCAAATGTTTCAAGTTTGGATCAACGCTTGAACGACTTTGGCACTTGGCTTATTCACATAAACCCATTTTTTCCCTCTCCCACACACACATATTCCTGCTCTGACACATCCAAGAAGTCATGAAACTGATCACGCTTTCCTTGAATGACCCTGTCAAAATCTTAGCAGGGGCATTTCCCAACCAGTTAAGGTGAGTGAATCACCTGACCCAATAACCTTGAACTGCTAGACTCTAAAACACAATGTTGTATGTGATGGAAACGCTGTTTGGGTTGCAGGTGAATTCACTCATACTTCAGAGGTCATATTACAGAAACTTCCCATTTTAAAGCTACAATATGAAACCTCTAGCGTTTTTTTAGTGTAATTATGTGAGTTTGGCTTCCGCTTGGCTATGCTATTGTGTGTACCTGTGTACCTATAGCAAAAGTCATTAACGACATCTGAATTCCCACTCTTTTCCTCAAAATAAATTAGAAAAGTATATATCAAAAATAAAATTTAAAAAAGCATGTAAGCCAGACCAGACAAACCTTTTCTTTATTTATGAGCATGACGTGAACACACAGGCTAAGGAAAAATGGCGAAAGTATAACATTTCCTGTGAAGTCTTAAGATAAGGTATGATACGTGCAATGACTTCAAAGAGACAATCTCATGATTAGCCTACTAAACAGATAAGCATCAGTATCTTAAGCACTTACATTCGTTGAATTTGATCATATATAGCCTACTTGTATTTTTTTTACAGACGTTTTATTAAACTCAATAATATAAACCTTACACCAAATTACAGCAGACAAATTTATTTTTTGCAAAAAATGAAAACAATATTACATAAGCACCTACAGATCCAATAAAACTGCTCTTATACAGCACAGTCCCAGTACAGGAGTGTATTAACCAGTCTTTTTTTGTTTTTTAAAAATCCCAATTTTTTTGTGGCGCTCCACTAATACAATAAACTAGCAAATAATGCTTAACCACTGCATTGACAACTTTTATGCATTTGTTATGCTTCCCATATTCAGGCATTCAACCTTAACTAAAAGTTAATTGAAAATTACATGACTCAAGCGGTGTAAATATTAAACTGCATATATTAACCTCAAATAAATGGTATGAATGAACTGTGTATCCTAGAGCCTCCTCCTTTGCCAGTATTTTCTGCTCCTGATGACCGGGTTAAAAGTGAAAATGACATGGGTATGTGAAAATAATAAAAATAAACAAGCTCGGCTCGGCTAATGTCCGTCCCATGCACTGAAAGCTCTCTCCTCCACATCACGAGTAGACACGCCCCTTATTGCTGATTGGCTACAAGTTTGTTTTGCTATTCGGCCCGAATCAGTTTTCTAAAGTGTTTTTGAAAAATCACATACCCTGCCTTTAATAAAATAAACTTGAAGTATACTACTTTTTGGTAAGGGTTGGCATGGTTGACAAACTACATAATCTATTCTCTTTATGCAGTGGACGTGCCTGGGAACAAGAGGCCAAAATAATCATAACAGGGAAAAGGACAGTGCGGTTTCTGTGAGCAGACTATCACATTCCCTAAATTCTCTCTACAGTAGGCTATGCATCTGTGTGTGAGAGGGAGTGAGGGAGTGTGTGTCCCTCCAGATGGCACAGAAAAGACAAACTTGCCCATGCCTGCACAATCCCTCGCTCTTTTGTCATCGCAGAGAGAACAAACTGACAACATTATATATAAGTTTTACACTTGAGTCATCAAAAACACAAAACTAAAATCCATTCTTCAGATCACAAGAATGTGATGACAGGTTAGGTCATTTTAATAAGCAAACAAACACTTCAAATATAGGGCATAAACAGAAAGCCATAAAGAAAACAGTAAGCCTGAAAGTATATTTTGAGTTGAAAATACATTTATCAAGAGCATTTAGTGGCAGTTAAACAGTTAAATGAGATAAAGTTGCTCTGGTAAGCATTATTAAACTTGAATCATAAAAAGTGAACAAACCCAGATGAAACTGACAGGTTCTGGCTCATAATTGTAGAAGCTTCAGACGCTGGTTTACAATTTTTGATTAATGATGATGATGATGACCCAGTAACTGAGTCTGGTGCCAATAATCGTAGCAAGACAAAACTCAACAAATTGTGCTTTGTTCATGCTGATCTATTTGTATTTGCCATGTAGCATGAAAGTAAAATAAAAGGCATTTTATTAAACATTTTAAAGTAAAACTCAAACTTTAAACTTTTGTGGCAAGTTACAACTTTAGAGCAGCTAAATATAAAAGAACCACTTACTAAACAGCAGCCTACGGTTTTCAAGAGCTAGAATCAAACAATGCATCAAATGTGTGCATTAATAAACTCACCGGATGCTCTTTGTGCTTCATGAGTCCTCGTCCCTCATGCAAAGGCATGCATCTCGCGGTCAGGAGCACATGCAGAGCGAAAGCGCCTGACAGAAGCCCGGAGACCCGCATCCTCCTCCTGTAGCTCCGCTGCTGGAAGTGGAAGTGCCTGAGAAGGTTGTGGTGCAAGCTCGCGCGATGCCTGTGGACGACTGCTGCTGCGGAGACTGCACTTATTTATATGCAATTATTTCTTTGTTCTCTTTCCTCAAATACACCGCTTTTTTTTCTTATGGGCCGGAGTGACAATATTGCCCGATCTCACCACGTGACTTTTAACTCTTTTGCCTCTTGTGAGCGAATCAACTGAGCTCTATGGGACACTCGTTATAAAATACAGCCTCTACGTAGAGTGTAGAAAAACGACCTAATTTTGTGAGATCTCGACAACTTCCTAATTTAATTTCTACCTGGCCTTATTAATACATACATTTGCATGTTCTATAAATGTTTGACATTTTTGATAAAGCTACATGTAATTTACATTACAAAATAAATGCAGCTGTAATCAGTTACAGTTAATGAGAAAAAACGTGTTATTATAAAAATGTTAACGATTACAAAGGGGATTAAATTTAATTTTTTCCACACACACCCACATGCATATTTAATTGATTTCTTTCATAAATTGTATTGACTGCTTTAAAATATGAGACAATGTTTCAGGAGTTTAGGACACAGAATAGAACACGCTTATTCGATAACTGATTTATTTCCTATTTGGGTTTATTTATATGCTTTATTTTATAAGATTAACTGTTTTTTCCCCCAAGACATTGGCTATGCAAATATTTGATTTCAAAAACAGTAGCATATCATAGCTATTAAACTATTTCTTGTTATGATTTAAAATTTTAAACCCATTTATCCTCAGAAATTCTGAAAGTCAGAATGATCTCAAAGTAGAAGAGGCGTTAACGTCTGATTTTGTGGAGGCTGCACTTTAAAATTCAATTATAGGCTAATAATCTTAATTCAAGGGATGAATTAGGATTTTGAAAGTCTGTAAGGTTAACCCTACCTGGTTTAAATGTTTGAAAATGATTAACAGTTGAAATTTAGAAAATTTAGAAAAGTAATCAAAAAGTAATCAAATGTAATCAGTTAGCTACATTACTTTAATAAAGTAATTGAAATAGTTATACTACTTATTACATTTTAAATAGGGTAGCCTAACTTGTAAACTGAAACAATTCCAAAGTAACCTTCCCAACACTTGATGATATTATAATATAATACAATATAATGCATAGCCTATATGATGTTAGATTAATATAGGCTAGTTCAGAGGTGAGGGCCCATGCACCATCTCTGATCCGCGGTTTTGTCTCACTTTTTGAGTGATTATTTATTCACGTAAACAACAAAATAAACTCTCTGGCTGCATCCGAAATTGCATACTCTCTGTGTAGGAAGCCTATTTCTTTTGAATAAATAATTAGTGCACATGAAAAAAGTAGGCCTACGCACAGGGCCGTCCTTAGCTGACTAGTGCGAGGTAGGGAGTGGGGCCCCCCTCGGTCCGTTCGTCATCCGGGACTTTTCGCCTACTGTTTTATGAATACTGTGAATTCAGACAAACTACTCTTTTCAAAAACTTTTGGTTTTACATTAACTTGTGGTCAGATTTTGATCAGGTGAGGTAATGGAATGCAAGTTTTGACTTTCTGGGCTTCCTGTTTTCCTCTCCAACTCATTTGAAATTCTCCACTATGAGCTCATCCACATATGCAGGTGAACTACTAAATAGTAGGCCTAAAGAAGTATTTGATGTCAGATGCAGCCTCTCACACTTGAATGAACTGTAGTATATCAATTCATTCAGATTCAGTTTTTAGTAAATTACAAAAGATTAAACTCGATATTCTATGTTTTTTAGATATTTTCAATGGAAAAACCGGTTCAAACTCAACTCAGAGGTTTCTATTTCCCTGCTCCCCAAACACTAGAAAGAAACCCCTTTCAAATGCTAATAGAGAGAAACCTACTCTTAGCTACAGGCAAAATCATACTTTGATTGCATTCATTATTTTTTGCAACGTACTTAATTTTACATTCAACACCCCATTGAAGAATACTATGAAATCACACCATGCATGACTACTAACCACAAAAAAAACAAACAAAAAAAAGAATAAATTAATTAAAATCTCATTTTAGTTTACATGACAACAAGCCAATATAATACCTTATTGCCTCAAAAAAGAAACCCAGGCTTTTGAATTCTGTTTACAGAAGTGTTGAAAATACCACAGATCTTTGCACATTCTACATATGATTTTTTGTCAGTGTCTGTAATGAGAAACATACCATTGTTTTAGCTGTGATCAAGAGGTTGCAGCACAATACAATAATCACAAATATGAAGAACATGTTTGGTCAATCTTTCAAATCGGTCATTACAGATTAATAGGTTACATTATGAAAAGTGCTTATGTATGTCTAAGTTAATGTTTGAATTGCCTTTTTTACTCTGTATGGGAGTGTATCAAAATGCAGGTGCAGGAGAGCACAAAAACTAATGAGGCTTCATTTACTTTTAATGCCCCACCATGAGCCTCAGATGTTGTTTTTCAACATCTCAGATGAGGTAAGCCTCTTGGACTAAGGGCTCATAGCTTTGTCACTGCGTCAACCTACAATGCTTATGTAAGCACAACATTATCATCTTTGTTAAAGAAAGCTGCAGGAAAACATATTCACTTTCTCATATGGCCACATGAATGATGCAGTGATATGATACATGATATGGCAATTTTACATGCAAAGGTCATATAGGTGTATAGGTTAACCCCAGGAAAGTTCACCTGCATAGATGTGGATGAGCTCATGATAATTTCCCCAAATGAGTTGGAGAGGAAAACAAGAAGCCCAGATAGTCACAACTTGCATCCCATTACCTCGCCTGAATAAAATCTGACCACAAGGATGATGGGATGGAACTTTTTACCAATTAGATTAACATTACTAGTTGTTTAGCCTAAATACAATCAGTAAAATGTATATATCCATTTGTTAACATTAGTTATACATTAACACGAACTAACAAATAAAAATCCAAAGCATTTATTAATCATAGTTAATATTAATTTGAACATTTTAACAAAAGTTGTGTTAGTATAATTTAATGGACATAAGCTAAAAATTTAAAAACAATAACAATTATTAAAAAATACCTACTGTAATTTTATAAAACTGTAATCTATTGCTTATTTAATGTTAGATGATGCACTAACTAATGTTAACTAACATTAACATTAACTTGTTTATGTTACATGGGAAGGTTTTTATTTACTTATATTTAGACTATGAGAACATTTCAAGGCTCATTGAAGTAAATATTATCAAATTGAATGAGAATCAAATTCTCATTCAACTTCAAATTTATAAAATGATAGCAAAAGATTTTGAAGCGGTGTCATCTGCTATTCCTTGAATGATAACAAACAAAAATACTAATCCTTAAAAAGGCATATACAATTTTTTTCTTTGGGTTTGTTTAGAAAATGCATCACCAAATCAAGCACAAGCATTGCATGTCTCTCAGAACAATAAAAAAGTGAATCTGTTAATATCATCTTCCATTTATAGGAGAGAACATGGAGAAACAATCTCAGCCAGACTTTTACACAGACCTTATGGTTCTTATCTGCTATAATCTGGAACCACATGCCTTTTTAAATTCAAGCCAGACTTTGAGTGAAGTCTTGCTGGGAGCCTCAGCAGGAAAAACCCACTGGCCTCACCAGAACCATTATATTGATTCTTCCAAACCACGAGCGTTCTTTGTTTACTTCTCTTTGGAGTTTGATGGGGCTGTGGTGGATGATCTAACACTTAAACACAGAAAACAATGAAGAGTTAAATATGGTATTTGAAATTTGGGGTTGTGATTTCCCTATGCAGTGTAATATGATGTAAAGGTGTGTCAGTATACCATTACTGTGTATCAAAGGGTATATGCATCTCAATATTGTACTTTTCCTCTGAAATACAACACAAAACCAACAAGAACCCACTCTTTTAAAATCCAAACTGTGCACTCACAGCCTGACCTCACTGAGAAGGTCAACTCCAAGTCACACTAGAATGACCTTTGAGCTTGAATGCTTAGCAGTAATATAGGGCAAATGAGGATAGGATGTGCAACACAAAGTAACTTCTGATTTATCTCCATAATGGTTTTAGGAAGTTGCCTGGATATAATTATCAGTCTAGAGCAGTTTACGTGATTTAATTTGTATCTGATAATGACAATCCCCTGGTTCCCCTTACAGAAATAGCACTCCTTTGATGCTATGGAGCTTACGGATTTTCCATAATAGACTAAAAGATCATTATAACGTTCTCTCCAAGAAGGAAGTGAAATGATATGAGGGTGAGTAAATTCATTTTAATTTCTGGACATTTGATATACTACTCACTCACTGCTTTGCTCCAGAAGGTGCTGCTGTACTGACTTTTGAGTCAAATTTTTCTTTTGTGAAAAGAAAAAGTGTTCTTGCGCCATCATGTGGCAGAATTCTTCAATTAAAAATTATGAAACTTTCTGACCTGTCATTATAAGTGCACAATGGCTCTTTAAACCTGGAGGGCTTTTATAAATGTATATAAAGTAAAATATACAGTCAGATCTAAAACAGAAAAATCTGAATTTTATGATAGGCTATTCCAAAATTTCTAATTCTCTCTCTCTCTCTCTTTTTTTTTTTGTAAAGCATTTGATGCTGGAAAAATGCCTGTAAAATAAGAGCCTATAAGCATAAAAGTGCTGCATATGGATTTAAATGTACATTGCTGAAATTAGGCTACAGTAATAGGAGAAAATACATGTAATGGCGGGTAAAAAGACGATTGAATTACTGAAGGCGATTACTAAAAACAGGACATAAATCTAAAATATAAGCAGGTTTTGCCTATAAAAATCTGTCTAATTCTAATTTTTTGGTAGCCTATATATATTAATGCTCTTAAAATATTATGGTAAATGCAAATTACTACTTTGATGAATGTAATATTTTTAGTGATTAAGAATTAACTAAAGAAACTGCTCATAAGAGTTAGGAAGATTCACGGATGGGGTGAATTTGAATGGACTTTAGCATATTACAGCAATCTTTCTTGACGCAACCCCCCTAAAACGCACAGAAAATCAAGTTAACCATTACATTTGTGGGGAAAAGTGCACGTATTAGCAATATTTGAAGTTTCTACTCAGTTTCTTTACAATATGTTATCTCTCGCTCTCGTCCCTTCACGATATCTCAGACAAATTCCTCATGACATGCAAAGTTTTTCTCAGCTCTTGCCATTTGTCTTTGATCATAACATCAAAAGCATATAATTAGATAAACGAAGCCGACAGCCACAACATGGTAACCTAGTTTTAGGTGTCGCAAGAACATTGTACCACTGACCCATGGAGGGCGGAGCATAAATACAGAACATATGAGGGTGAGAAGTCTGGCGAACGGACACACTTTGGACACCCATCCAAAATGCCACTGGAACTGTATCTCGATTTGCATTCCCAGCCATGCCGCTCCGTCTTCCTATTTGCCAAGATAAATACAATTCCCTTTGAATTCAAAACCGTGGATTTATCTGCAGGTGATTTTTGTTTTATTTTTATGTAGCTGTTTTATGGAATTGTGCATGTATACTTGGTGATCAGCAATTATAACCTTTAGCTGTTTCACCTGATCTAAACCTAATGTTTTAACGTTGATCATGTTAAACTTTTTTTGTTTTAACTTTAAGCACAGTTTTAAGTAATTAAGTTTTATTCCATTGTGCTCTGGTTCCAGTGAAAAAGTTTTGTATTTTCTGCATTAGTCATCAGACCTATATTTTTTTCCTCTGTGCTCTAAAGGTGAACAATATGGAGAGGAATTTGGTAAGGTCAGCATCATAAGGAAAGTTCCTGTCCTCAAAGATGGAGATTTTATTCTAACAGAGAGGTAGGCTATGTTGTTACCCTGATTTACATTTGATACGTATTTAGATTTTGTAAGAGACTAAGTAAGACTGTATACTTTCTATAGTATAGCTATACTGCAGTACTTGGCAGCGAAACATCGCACTCCTGACCACTGGTATCCAGCTGACCTGCAGAAGCGTGCACGAGTCGACGAGTTTCTCTCCTGGCAGCACACGAACATAAGAACTCATGGGTCAAAGGTCTTCTGGTTCAGGGTAAGAGTCGCTTTATTAAACATTAAACCGATCATTTGTTGTGTTTGTGTGTAATGAGTAAACTGTGATTATGCAAGCTTTCTTTTAGCTGTTTTTTTACTCTCTTTAATGCATGCATTATCCACAGTCAAACTAATATTTCCCAATTCTAGGGGGTCTTGCCTGCAGTCACTGGGGCCCCGGTGCCTAAGGAGAAGATGGATGCTGCCGTGGAGGACCTCAACGCGTCTTTGAAAACCTTTGAAGACAAGTTTCTGCAGAGCAGGCCCTTTATAATTGGAGATAAAATATCTCTGGCTGATCTTGTAGCCATCGTGGAGATAATGCAGGTACATTTTGTGCATTTGAGTTCTTAGACCAAGTGCTTTACTTAAACATGACATATTTACCAATTCTGTTTGTGTGTCTTGAAGCCGGTCGGTACAGGTCTAGATGTGTTTCAAGGCAGACCTGCTCTGAGTGCTTGGAGAGACAGAGTTAAGAAGGAGATCGGCGTGGAAGTCTTCGATGAAGCCCATAAGGTTATCATGAATGTTGATACATTGCCACAAACCTTTGAGAACAAAGGTTTACCAGAGTTTCTCAAGCTAAGGATACAGAAAATGTTTAACTGAGTCTGTTTGCATGGTCTAATAATCTAGTATTAAACAATATCTTTCATCAAGTTATTGTGTAGTAATATGGACTAGATCAAACACGGTTTAGAAAATATAGTATTGAAATCATTGTATTCAAAATAAAAACATTACAATAAAAATTATGCCTAAATGTATGCATTTGTACAATTTACAGTGCATTCATATATTATGTTGTGTGTTGTCTTGAATGGTGAAATACCAAAATCTCAAAAACTCACATTTAAACAATACATTTAAAATTAGCAAAAACTCTTACATGAACTGTCCAATAAATGTTATTTCTTATGCTCAGATAGCCTTAAGAAAGCATAGATTTTAGGCTGGTAAAGCCAAAATGCATGTGCAGTCCCAAGCTTGAGTTATAATTTATTTTTAGGAGTCCTTGTTACAGTATAATTATACATTTAAGTACTGAGTAATATTAATTAACTGCATATACTTACTATATAGTTAGGGCTAGGATTAGGGTTTGGCTTACTTGCATTTAATTATGCATAATTTATTTTTATTTTATAATTGTTATTGTTATTATTATATATTGTTATTAAATTTTGTTATTATATAAAATAAAGTGTTACCCAAACTTGTAACAGCAATTGCAGTATAAGTATGACATATGAGTAATATATATAGTCTTTAGCTATTTTCAGTTGTTCAGGAACAGAATTCATATTAATAATACATAGACATTTTATTGATATTTTTCACAGTTCAGTAAAATATATGACTACATGTCTGTCTACATAGATCACAAGACAAAAAAGGTTTTATTATCACAGCAAAGACATATTCATTACTCTACATAATGTGACTAGAAAAACTTGACTAACTTGATTCTAGTTACTCCAACCCGACTGCAAAAGAAATCATAAATATTTTAAGAGTTGGTGATTTTGTATGGAATCATGCAATGTGAATCTAACAAAAACATTTTTAGAAATTGTAAAAATGAAGCATGAAGGTCCATCCCTAAACATAACCACATAATCAGATCATACGAAAACATAAGAGTGAGATTCAAACAAATTAGCCACCAAATCACCAAAATATAAAAATAGTTAAGAATTGCTATGAAACTGTGTTGGTTATTCTCCTGACTATTCAGCAAACTGTAGTATAAAGTCAATCAATTAGTAACAGTTACAAGTATTCATTTAGCAGATGATTTTATCCAAAGTGACTAAATCTTAATTTTATGTTTACGTTATTACTTACTATTACTTATTTTATTTTTAAGCGACTAAAGACATTAAGTGTTTGATTTGAATAATTCATGTCCCTGATCATATCAAACATCCGCTGTCACAACTGTCTGACTTTTGCTAGTTTGTTCCTCTGCCTTCCTACAGCAGAACAGACTCCAGAGCTTCTCTTTCAGATACCTGTTTGAAGCTGTCAGAAGGAGAGAAGTCATGCCACTGTAAAAACTAAAGGCACTGGCTAAGGTGTGGTAGGTGATAAATTGCCCGATTAACCTTAAAATGATAAACAAAGCCACGATACACAGAGTGGACATATAAACTCCCACCAGAGAGATGGTGATCTTGCACACCAGGAGGTACGAGTCAGATCCCTGCACCTGGGTCTGGTTCTTCTTGAGAGCCAGCATGTGGGCGCATAGATGGACGACCATTCTGATAGAGGTGGGCAGCATGATCATCAGAGGGATCGGGCAGAGGAGGCAAAGAATAGCAGCAGCGTATGCGTTTGCGTTCATCTGTATAGTGAAGGAGGGCAGTGGACAGGTCAAGTTGGCGATGTCGTTCATGTTGTGATTTTTTTCCAGTGAGTCCGCAACGTCGAGTGAGAACATAGGAAAGAACAACAAGGAGGATAACACACAGCTCAGCAGCACTGCAGCGTTGATCACAGAGGAGATGTTCCTCTTCAGTGGCCGGAAGCACTCAGAGGAGAAATTCACAACTTTGATGCAGTAGAAGAGACTCAGCCATGCAATGGCCCAGAAGCTGATGAAGCTGCAACTCATCATTAGATATATTTCAGTCCGAATAACTAAAGGATATGGCCTGATGCACCAAATTTGGGGATTCTGAAAGACACTAACCACCAATGCGAAGGTGGCGAGTACCAAGATAATGTTGTTGATGGAGATGACGTTTAGGATCAAACCGACAGTCTGAATGCTCCTGGTCTTCACTTGCTGTTGTATAGTAAAAATGAGGTTAAATATGTTTCCAGAAACACCAACTATCACAAGTGCGACAAAAAAAAGAACGTGCCCAACGAGGGTCATGATGTTGCTCTTCAGAGAGGGAAGCACACAAAGCGGAGTCCTGCACTGATATGAGGTTTGGTGAGATGCGCATTGTCTTATGTAGAAACAGGGACTCAATCTCTTATGCAAAGTGACTTTGTGTGGGTGAATCAGAGCAGGCTTTGTTCAAAGCTGAAAACACAAATTAGGTAAAATGAGAGAAATGCACCATGTTTACTACAGTTCAGATTACATGTAAAACAAGATCATTTGCGAATTTACTATATTATCTCTATTTTTCACTTATGGTGAATATAAAGCTCATGCGTGTCACTTACACACTGAGACTGCATTTGTTGTTATATGTATATATAACAATCAGTACTGAATGTTCATGTAATCAGTGTTCAGAATTTGCCTATTCAAATCTTGTTTGTTTGCTATTTAGACATAGTTGGAAACATGTTGGATAAAATGCAATCTGTACAATTTTACTATGCAAATATCCTAAGATGTGGGGACTTAAGTTTTCCACTCTCAAGTTTCTCCATTGTCATCCACAGGATAATGGTTTGACAGATGAAAAAAAAAAGTATTTTGATGAGACTGTGATGTAACAACATGACATAAACTTAAAATTTAACCTTGAAGATTATTCTGTGCATGGTGTTAAATAAGATAAATTAGATGTGGCCTTTATGATGTAAATTCATAGCAAATTCACATTCAGATACCGTTCAAAATTTTGGGATTTTTTTTTCAAAGAAATTAATACTTTCATTAAGCAAAGACGGGTTAAACTGATCAAAAGGGACATTACAGATATTTATAATGTTATGAAAGATTTTTATTTCAAATAAAACGTTACATTAATCAAAGAATACTGAAAAGAATATGTAACAAAAATATTAAGAAACACAACTGTTTGTAAAGCACCAAATCAACATAATGATTTCTGAAGGATCATGTGACACTAAAGAGTAATGGCTGCTGAAAATTCAGCTTTGCCAGGAATTGCAGACTTTTACATTTCACAGTATTACTGTTTTACTGCGTTGTTATTCAAATAAATGAGCCTGCATAAGAGACTTTTTTCAAAAACATACATTTTCTTCAATTAAAATGTTTTTTTGTTTTTTTTTAGGCAGGAATAATCCTTGTTTTTATGAGCAAAGAAATTAATACTTTCATTAAGCAAAGACGGGTTAAACTGATCAAAAGGGACATTACAGATATTTATAATGTTATGAAAGATTTTTATTTCAAATAAAACGTTACATTAATCAAAGAATACTGAAAAGAATATGTAACAAAAATATTAAGAAACACAACTGTTTGTAAAGCACCAAATCAACATAATGATTTCTGAAGGATCATGTGACACTAAAGAGTAATGGCTGCTGAAAATTCAGCTTTGCCAGGAATTGCAGACTTTTACATTTCACAGTATTACTGTTTTACTGCGTTGTTATTCAAATAAATGAGCCTGCATAAGAGACTTTTTTCAAAAACATAAATTTTCTTCAATTAAAATGTTTTTTTTTAATTATTTTAGGCAGGAATAATCCTTGTTTTTATGAGGTCCTACTTGACGTTGTCAAGAAATGAACTTGAAATGTTTTGTTTTTGGGGCCACTGTGAATGGTATGAAAATATAATAAAAATATGTTTATTATATATACATAAATTGAAATATACATTATAATAAAAAAAAAAGAAAAATATAACTTTTCATCTTACAAGTTAAAATTAAAAAAGAGAAAGAGTGGAATTCCGCAGTAGGAAACGAAAAAATAGCCTAGTTATTTAAAATGTATTTCAAATAATGTTAAAGACTGAGAAGGCATGATTCCAAGATGAAAGTGGATATAATGTAGCCTAATAATTTTGAATACATTAGTCTCAGTGAAAAGTCTGAGAGTGGCAAATAGGCTAACTGTCTTCCAAAAGACCATGTGACCTCCTCCTCCTGCGCAGCGCGAGCTCAGCTCAGCACAGCTGCACTCCGCACGCAGTCATCGTGCCTTCGCCAGTGTTTACAAGTCACCGCCATGCCTTGCACTTTGCTGAACCTCTGTGAATATGACACGCAAAAACTCGTCAAAATCAAGAGCGTCAGACTTGGGTCTCTGAAATGGACGTTAAACGGAGTGATTTTGATGTTCATTTGGTAAGTGTTTGTGTCCGCTGTTTCTTGCATGTCGCCCCCGCGTCATTTAACAAAAGCTCATTCATGTACAGTACAATCACTGCCAGTGAGTCATTTACACGTGTTATTATGTGTTTACATGTACTGACCAACGTAGATTCTTGATTCGAAGTCACAAGTCAATGTAATGTCTTTACTTTCCAGTATCATGATGCTTTGGAATACAGAATATCAAGAGTATGATCTTGTAGTGAGTTCTGTTACCACAAAGGTTAAGGGAGTGGCAAAGATAACTATACCAGACATTGGAGAAGTTGTGTGGGATGTGGTGGACTACAGCGGACCATATCAGGTAACAGTACACCATTTATTATTATAATTTTTTCATGCCACAAAAACAGATTTATGCTCATCCCAGTGACTCTTAAAAACGAGGTAGTAAGTTAAGGTAATAAACAAATACAGGTAATAAATAATGTTGTTCTTGTTTTATTTCGGCAGGGAAGAAACTCCTTTTTTGTGGCGACAAATGTCATTGTAACAAAGAACCAAAAACAAGGTAATTGCCCCGAGGTAAGTGCAGCTATTCTAATTTCAGTTTATTTGGTAATACAATACAAAATGTATCTTAAGCCTTATAAAATGCTCTTTTTTTGTTCACCACTACCATTTTAAGCCAAATATAATCCATTCAACAGACGGTTTTATGTTCACACTTCAGGTTCTACCACATGGGAAACTGTGTCGAACAGATAAAGACTGTGAGAAAGGGTTTTCTGACCAACATAGCCATGGTAATGTTATATAAAGGAACTATTTTAAGTCATGCAGCTTGAGAGGAAGTATTTCGATGTCAGACCAATCTTATTTTGATATGAAATTAAATGTTGAATTGTTTGAATATTCGAATAACACTACCCGAGCTGTATTTTATATCACTGAAAACCTAAACCATTATTGGATGTTTTTCCATGATCTGAGGTTTGTTCCTGTGTTTGTCTCTAAGGTGTTCAAACAGGTGGCTGTGTGAAGTTAGATGTACTAAAGAAAACGTGTGAAGTTACAGCTTGGTGCCCCATTGAGAACAAGAGGAATCCCAGGTGCTGTAATGTGCTCATTTATATTAAAGGGATAGTTTTAATATAACATTTTGTCATTATTTACTTATTCTTGTGTCGTTCCAAACCTGTATGTAACACATGCAGATATTATGTTAATATAAAAATGTTTTTGTCCATATAATGAAAGTCTCAAATGACTTTCATTGTATGTTCCAAAAAAACCTGAGACATTTTTCATTCGAAATATGAAAGTCATGCTGGTTTGGAATGACACGAAGTTGAGTAAATGATGACCGAATATAAATTTTTTGGTGAACTGTACCAGTTTCATGACAGTATTTTGTCATAATTGAATGTAGGATTGACTCTTGATTGACTGTTTGTCCTGCATACTGTTGTTGTTTGTTAATTAAGATTCAAACTTACGGTGACAGCAAAGCTATTTGGCAATAAAAAACAGCTCATCGTCAGCTATGCTGCAAAATGAATAAAAAACAGTTGACACTGCAGTTCAAAGCTACCAATGCCACCAAAGAGACATTTGAGGAATCTGTTTGAGGAAGTTGCAGTTTTATATGAACAGAGATTCGGTGTACGGAAGTTTTCTTATGTCAGGTTTTCATTTCTGTTTCCCCAGGTCTGCTCTTTTGGCATCTGCAGAAAATTTCACTGTGATGATCAAGAATAACATCAGATTTCCAGCATTTAATTACATAAGGTAGTACACAAGTTTTATAGTTGCAAATGCTATTATATTTACAGTACAAATGTTGGTGCACTAACATACTTTATGGGTTACACTTTATTAAGGTGTCCTTGTTACAGTGTAATTATACATTTAAGTACTGAGTAATATTAATTAACTACATGTACTTACTATATGGTTAGGGTTAGGATTAGGGTTTGGTTTAGGGTCACTTGCATGTAATTATGCATAATTAATTGTTATTATAATAGTAAGTACATGTAATGTGTAACAAGGACACCTTAAAATAAAGTGTTACCAAAAACATTAACAAAATCAAACATTTGAGCTGGGGAAGTTTCCAAAATGTGGTTAATTTGACACGGAATGTTGTTATGCTCAATACTGCCAATAATTGTCTTCTCAGATTTGCTCACTATTCCACTGATGCTGCAGGACAGAAGCGAAAAAAACACTTTACAGAGTGTATGGAATTCATTTACATCATGGTGTTTGGAACGGTATGTGACTCAAATGCTAAAGACATCAGAGCACAAGTGATATAATACATGCTTTTAATATATGTATATATGAATCTTTTCCAGGCAAGAAAATTTAGTATTATTCCTACAATTATCAGCATAGCCTCTGCTCTGACTTTAATGGCTGCTGTAAGTATATAAATATTCAGATGCATACATCATCCATTTCAGCAGTGGCGTGCACAGACCTCTGGAGGGGCAGGGGCAAAATGGCGTTACGAGGGCTGAACAAATAGTAAGCATATTTTGGCGTGCTGTCCTGGGGGAGGGCTCTAAGCCCGAACCCAGAGAACTCCCCCTATGCCTAGTATGGGATGAGAATAGATTAAGAGTGAGGAGTTGGGGTGGAGGAGGGATGCCGGAAAACTGCCATAGGATAGAGGTAAGTAGGCTGTATATATATATATATATATATATATATATATATAGGTATTGTGCTAGTTAGGATGATTAGCTAAACGAGTTACACTTGTGCCAAATTGGTTGATTATCTGATTGTGCTCCTCCCGAATCTTGTTAATAAAACATCATTAAATGTTAGGCAGAAGGAAGCTCCTTATATTTAGTATTCAAAAACTGATAATATAGCCATCTATTTATGTTTTTCTCTTAGAAGAAACATCCTGCCTCAAATGAAAGGCACTGACCTTAAAGGTTGCATTTATAACCGCTACAAAAATCCATACTGCCCCATTTTCCGTTTGGGAGACATTGTGAGTGAGGCCAAGGAGAACTTTTCAGAGATGGCAGTGGAGGTAAAACCTTTCTTTCCAAGCACACTAGGACATAAAAAAAAAAGAAAAATATAACTTTTCATCTTACAAGTTAAAATTAAAAAAGAGAAAGAGTGGAATTCCGCAGTAGGAAACGAAAAAATAGCCTAGTTATTTAAAATGTATTTCAAATAATGTTAAAGACTGAGAAGGCATGATTCCAAGATGAAAGTGGATATAATGTAGCCTAATAATTTTGAATACATTAGTCTCAGTGAAAAGTCTGAGAGTGGCAAATAGGCTAACTGTCTTCCAAAAGACCATGTGACCTCCTCCTCCTGCGCAGCGCGAGCTCAGCTCAGCACAGCTGCACTCCGCACGCAGTCATCGTGCCTTCGCCAGTGTTTACAAGTCACCGCCATGCCTTGCACTTTGCTGAACCTCTGTGAATATGACACGCAAAAACTCGTCAAAATCAAGAGCGTCAGACTTGGGTCTCTGAAATGGACGTTAAACGGAGTGATTTTGATGTTCATTTGGTAAGTGTTTGTGTCCGCTGTTTCTTGCATGTCGCCCCCGCGTCATTTAACAAAAGCTCATTCATGTACAGTACAATCACTGCCAGTGAGTCATTTACACGTGTTATTATGTGTTTACATGTACTGACCAACGTAGATTCTTGATTCGAAGTCACAAGTCAATGTAATGTCTTTACTTTCCAGTATCATGATGCTTTGGAATACAGAATATCAAGAGTATGATCTTGTAGTGAGTTCTGTTACCACAAAGGTTAAGGGAGTGGCAAAGATAACTATACCAGACATTGGAGAAGTTGTGTGGGATGTGGTGGACTACAGCGGACCATATCAGGTAACAGTACACCATTTATTATTATAATTTTTTCATGCCACAAAAACAGATTTATGCTCATCCCAGTGACTCTTAAAAACGAGGTAGTAAGTTAAGGTAATAAACAAATACAGGTAATAAATAATGTTGTTCTTGTTTTATTTCGGCAGGGAAGAAACTCCTTTTTTGTGGCGACAAATGTCATTGTAACAAAGAACCAAAAACAAGGTAATTGCCCCGAGGTAAGTGCAGCTATTCTAATTTCAGTTTATTTGGTAATACAATACAAAATGTATCTTAAGCCTTATAAAATGCTCTTTTTTTGTTCACCACTACCATTTTAAGCCAAATATAATCCATTCAACAGACGGTTTTATGTTCACACTTCAGGTTCTACCACATGGGAAACTGTGTCGAACAGATAAAGACTGTGAGAAAGGGTTTTCTGACCAACATAGCCATGGTAATGTTATATAAAGAAACTATTTTAAGTCATGCAGCTTGAGAGGAAGTATTTCGATGTCAGACCAATCTTATTTTGATATGAAATTAAATGTTGAATTGTTTGAATATTCGAATAACACTACCCGAGCTGTATTTTATATCACTGAAAACCTAAACCATTATTGGATGTTTTTCCATGATCTGAGGTTTGTTCCTGTGTTTGTCTCTAAGGTGTTCAAACAGGTGGCTGTGTGAAGTTAGATGTACTAAAGAAAACGTGTGAAGTTACAGCTATTGAGAACATTGAGAACAAGAGGAATCCCAGGTGCTGTAATGTGCTCATTTATATTAAAGGGATAGTTTATTTTGTCATTTTTGTCATTATTTACTTATTCTTGTGTCGTTCCAAACCTGTATGTAACACATGCAGATATTATGTTAATATAAAAATGTTTTTGTCCATATAATGAAAGTCTCAAATGACTTTCATTGTATGTTCCAAAAAAACCTGAGACATTTTTCATTCGAAATATGAAAGTCATGCTGGTTTGGAATGACACGAAGTTGAGTAAATGATGACCGAATATAAATTTTTTGGTGAACTGTACCAGTTTCATGACAGTATTTTGTCATAATTAAATGTAGGATTGACTCTTGATTGACTGTTTGTCCTGCATACTGTTGTTGTTTGTTAATTAAGATTCAAACTTACGGTGACAGCAAAGCTATTTGGCAATAAAAAACAGCTCATCGTCAGCTATGCTGCAAAATGAATAAAAAACAGTTGACACTGCAGTTCAAAGCTACCAATGCCACCAAAGAGACATTTGAGGAATCTGTTTGAGGAAGTTGCAGTTTTATATGAACAGAGATTCGGTGTACGGAAGTTTTCTTATGTCAGGTTTTCATTTCTGTTTCCCCAGGTCTGCTCTTTTGGCATCTGCAGAAAATTTCACTGTGATGATCAAGAATAACATCAGATTTCCAGCATTTAATTACATAAGGTAGTACACAAGTTTTATAGTTGCAAATGCTATTATATTTACAGTACAAATGTTGGTGCACTAACATACTTTATGGGTTACACTTTATTAAGGTGTCCTTGTTACAGTGTAATTATACATTTAAGTACTGAGTAATATTAATTAACTACATGTACTTACTATATGGTTAGGGTTAGGATTAGGGTTTGGTTTAGGGTCACTTGCATGTAATTATGCATAATTAATTGTTATTATAATAGTAAGTACATGTAACGTGTAACAAGAACAGCTTAAAATAAAGTGTTACAATTTTTCAACATTTTTCTCAATTGTTAATCATTTTCAAACATTTAAAGCTGGCAGGGTTAACCTTACAGCAGGACTCAACACTGATTACTGTCAGACTTTCAAAATCCTTTATCACTTGAATTGATTATAATTATTTAGTCACTGCAAAATCAAACTTTAGCACCTCTTTTTACTTTTAGATCGTTCTGAGGTTAAATACAGATTTAAAATCATAGCAAGAAATAGTTTAATAGTTACTACAGCGGACCATATCAGGTAACAGTACACCATTTATTATTATAATTTTTTCATGCCACAAAAACAGATTTATGCTCATCCCAGTGACTCTTAAAAACGAGGTAGTAAGTTAAGGTAATAAACAAATACAGGTAATAAATAATGTTGTTCTTGTTTTATTTCGGCAGGGAAGAAACTCCTTTTTTGTGGCGACAAATGTCATTGTAACAAAGAACCAAAAACAAGGTAATTGCCCCGAGGTAAGTGCAGCTATTCTAATTTCAGTTTATTTGGTAATACAATACAAAATGTATCTTAAGCCTTATAAAATGCTCTTTTTTTGTTCACCACTACCATTTTAAGCCAAATATAATCCATTCAACAGACGGTTTTATGTTCACACTTCAGGTTCTACCACATGGGAAACTGTGTCGAACAGATAAAGACTGTGAGAAAGGGTTTTCTGACCAACATAGCCATGGTAATGTTATATAAAGAAACTATTTTAAGTCATGCAGCTTGAGAGGAAGTATTTCGATGTCAGACCAATCTTATTTTGATATGAAATTAAATGTTGAATTGTTTGAATATTCGAATAACACTACCCGAGCTGTATTTTATATCACTGAAAACCTAAACCATTATTGGATGTTTTTCCATGATCTGAGGTTTGTTCCTGTGTTTGTCTCTAAGGTGTTCAAACAGGTGGCTGTGTGAAGTTAGATGTACTAAAGAAAACGTGTGAAGTTACAGCTTGGTGCCCCATTGAGAACAAGAGGAATCCCAGGTGCTGTAATGTGCTCATTTATATTAAAGGGATAGTTTTAATATAACATTTTGTCATTATTTACTTATTCTTGTGTCGTTCCAAACCTGTATGTAACACATGCAGATATTATGTTAATATAAAAATGTTTTTGTCCATATAATGAAAGTCTCAAATGACTTTCATTGTATGTTCCAAAAAAACCTGAGACATTTTTCATTCGAAATATGAAAGTCATGCTGGTTTGGAATGACACGAAGTTGAGTAAATGATGACCGAATATAAATTTTTTGGTGAACTGTACCAGTTTCATGACAGTATTTTGTCATAATTAAATGTAGGATTGACTCTTGATTGACTGTTTGTCCTGCATACTGTTGTTGTTTGTTAATTAAGATTCAAACTTACGGTGACAGCAAAGCTATTTGGCAATAAAAAACAGCTCATCGTCAGCTATGCTGCAAAATGAATAAAAAACAGTTGACACTGCAGTTCAAAGCTACCAATGCCACCAAAGAGACATTTGAGGAATCTGTTTGAGGAAGTTGCAGTTTTATATGAACAGAGACGGAAGTTTTGGAAGTTTTCTTATGTCAGGTTTTCATTTCTGTTTCCCCAGGTCTGCTCTTTTGGCATCTTTCACTGTGATCACTGTGATGATCAAGAATAACATCAGATTTCCAGCATTTAATTACATAAGGTAGTACACAAGTTTTAAAGTTATTATACATTTAAGTACTGAGTAATATTAATTAACTACATGTACTTACTATATGGTTAGGGTTAGGATTAGGGTTTGGTTTAGGGTCACTTGCATGTAATTATGCATAATTTATTGTTATTATAATAGTAAGTACATGTAATGTGTAACAAGGACACCTTAAAATAAACCGTGAACTGTTAGCAGTAACAATAACATTTAACTTTCACGAGTTCACCCTTACATATAATCTGATTGATCAAATAGTAAGCATATTTTGGCGTGCTGTCCTGGGGGAGGGCTCTAAGCCCGAACCCAGAGAACTCCCCCTATGCCTAGTATGGGATGAGAATAGATTAAGAGTGAGGAGTTGGGGTGGAGGAGGGATGCCGGAAAACTGCCATAGGATAGAGGTAAGTAGGCTGTATATATATATATATATATATATATATATATATAGGTATTGTGGAAGAAACATCCTGCCTCAAATGAAAGACACTGACCTTAAAGGTTGCATTTATAACCGCTACAAAAATCCATACTGCCCCATTTTCCGTTTGGGAGACATTGTGAGTGAGGCCAAGGAGAACTTTTCAGAGATGGCAGTGGAGGTAAAACCTTTCTTTCCAAGCACACTAGGACATACACTGCCGTTCAAAAGTTTGGGATCAGTAAGATTTTTTATGTTTTTTAAAGACGTTTCTTCTGCTCATCAAGGATGCGTTTATTTGATCAAAAATACAGAAAAAAGAGTAATATTGTGAAATATTATTACTATTTAAAATAATGATTTTCTAATTTAATATACTGTAAAATAGTATTTGTTCATGTGATGCAAAGCTGAATTTTCATCATCCATCACTCCAGTGTTCAGTGTCACATGATTCTTCAGAAATCATTCTGATTTATTAACAACATGCTGATTTATTATCAATGTTAGAAACTGTTTTTGCTGCTTAATATTTTTGGAACCTGTGATACTTTTGAATAAAAAGTAAAAAATCATTCCAATACAGTATGCTGATTTGGAGCTCAAGAAACATTTCTTCTTATTATTATCAATGTTGAAAACCGTTGTGCTGCTTAATATAGGCTATTGTGGAAACAGTGATCTGTTCTTTTCATATAAAGTTCGAAAGAACAGCGTTTATTTTAAATAGAAGTCTTTTGTAACATTATGAATGTCTTGACTGTCATTTTTGATTAGTTTAATGCATTTTTGCTGAATAAGAGTATTAATTTCTTTAAATAAAAATCTTACTGACCACAAACTTTTGAACAGTAGTGTATTTGTGTAATTTAGTTGCAAAGTAGGCTAGTAAATTTTTGTCAGTTTTTACATTGCTGGTAGTATCTGCTCCACAGGGTGGTGTGATTGGGATCCAGATCAACTGGGACTGTGACCTGAACCACATCTTTCACAGCTGTCTGCCCAAATACTCATTCCGTCGCTTGGATGAAAAAGAAAGCAACCGAACCTTGTACCCTGGGCTCAATTTCAGGTGTGAACAACTTAAATCATATTGAAAATATGTGAACTGCGTGTGATATTGAAATTCATTCTTTCGTGTAGGTTTGCAAGATACTCTACAGTGAATGGTGAGGAGCAGAGAACGCTCTTTAAAATGTATGGGATTAGGTTTGATGTGATGGTGTTTGGGAAGGTGAGATTATATTATACTATATTGTCATTACTTTGCATGTTAGCTTTAGCATATAAAAAGTTCTCTAAATTCTATGCAGGCTGGAAAGTTCAGCATCATTCAGCTAATCATCTACATTGGATCTACGCTCTCGTATTACGCTCTTGTGAGTAACCCTTAAACACTCAGCAAGTCGGAAAAGTGTTTGAAGTAATGAAATGTTTACCACTGAGTTTGTCTTTAGACAACAGTATTCCTGGACTGGCTTATTGGGACTGGCTGTTACTCCAAAGAGGCAAAACAGAACTACACTGAGAGGAAGTTTGAGGCCGTACAGGACAGAGAAGAGGTGAACACGCCTTAGAAACACTGACATAGTGGATAGCACTTCAGTTTGTTGTGTGCAGTTTTTATATCATTGTTAATGCTTTACACGGGCTAAATACAGCATAAACTGAGATTCTGTACACATGAATCTAGCATTTAGTATTGTGTTTGTTGCAGTGCTTCCTTTGTGTGTCATTTGTGGATGAGGACCAGTTAAGGGTGGTGAAAAAATCCAGAAAGAAAAGACTACAGGAGACAAAACCCCTTTCCTTACACCAGCGCAGAGTAAGTTAAGTTCCTCATATTATATTGTCACATGCTTGCCAGTAAATTAATACTTGTTATTAAATATTCAAAAAAGCATTTTGTATTTTCTAAAACTGAATTAAAGGATTAGTTCACTCGGAAAGAAAGCTCTGTCATCATTTACTCATCTTCATGTCATTCCATGCCTGTAAGGCTTGCTTGCTTCTGCAGAACACAATGAATTCAATACAATGGCAGTATATCCTGACTCACTTTCACACTGATAAAGCACCCAGAAGTGTCAGCGAACACTCCATGTGGCTCACTAATCATTTCTCAAGTCCTCCGATTGTTTTTGGTGAAAAGCACCGTGATGTTTAAATAATGATATTGTAAAATCATAAATGGCAAAATCCTGTGCACCGTCAGTGCATCTTTTACGATGGTTTGCCACCATTATTTTTCTGGTAAAATTGTGAAAATGGTGTTAAAATACTGTGAAAATGATCAGAAAGCAGCATGTACCTTTGCTGACATACTTGGGTGTTTTATGAGTGTTTTAAGAGTCGATATGTACTGACATTGAATGAAATTCATTAAATTATCTCCTTTTAAATGATCTCCTAACAGTATTAGGATGAGTAAATGATGACTTTCATTTTCATCAATGAATTTTAATATTTGGTCAGACGCAATTTAATGTTATTCGTTATATGGCATTGCGGTAACTCAAAAATAAACTATACTATGAGATACAATGATATTTTGTATTAATATTTTGAATTAGTTTTTATTTTTATATAATTTTCTTGTCATTTTTGTTGTCAATTTTATGTAATATTGTAGTCTATTTATTATTTTTGTTGTTGTTTTTTTTATGTCTATATAGGTTTTACTTTTTATTTCGGTTTTAGTTATTTTAGTAAATCAAGTTAAACTAAATGAAAATTAGAAATGTTGCCTTACCAACTTGCTGAAATGAAGTAGGTTTACCTTCTTTTTTTAAAATGTTTTATATCAGTTAACATTTTATATAATTTCAAATCATGAAATTTTCATGGGTTTTTTTGGTTTTAGCAAACTGTAATAACCCGGTTCTCTTTCAGAATGATTTGGCGAGCATGAAGACTCTGATGAGTGTTCTGCAGTGTGGTCAAAGCAGAAGTGAGCCTTTACAGAACAGCCAGAGTGGTGGGCTAAAAGTGGATGAAAACCTTCCCAGAAGTCACAGCAGCAGACAAAGCACTGACACGCCCTTACTGGAGATGCCACAGTCTGGGTGTCCGGCCTGGTGTCAGTGTGGCTGCTGCCGGCCTTCCGACTCTTTGCAGGAGCAGCTATGCTGTCGGTCGAGGAAAGGACGCTGCATAACCTCCTCCCCGCTCTTTTCTACACTGGTTGTCAGTCGCTCCGTCCTGGAGACCGCTTTGTTCTATGTGGATCCCCTAGCGGAGCTGCGTGAGGAGGCTCAGCTGCGCCATGGGGCCTATGCTCAATTCATTAGATGGCGCTTTGGTGACAGCACACCTAGAGATGCTGTTCCAGTAATACCCAGTTGCTGTATATGGAGGATAAGAGCAGAATACCCCAGCCCTGATGGGAAATACAGTGGCCTTAGACTCTATCAGGCTGTACCGTCTCAGACAGACTTCAATAGATAAGACTTTATTCAGTTTATGATTAGACATTCAATCACAATGACAATGCCTAAAAGGGAATTATATAAACCACAATCAATAATACAGAATATGATGAGTGATTTTTACAATTTTAACCTGCAAAGCAACCAAATTATGTATCAACCACAAAAATGCTGTCAGTATGTTTTTACTAACACAGATGCCTTTGAACTTAAAAAAAAACAAATGAAGAGGTCAAGCATGTACAGCCAACCTGATTTACTAATCATTTTAAGTGTGATTAAACACTGATACACTCACAAACTGTACTGAATAAAAAATTCAATCAGATTCAAGTGATGGATAAACAAAAGTTAGTATGCATTACCATTCAAACATTTGTGGTCAAAAAAAGCTTTGCCATCATAGGAATAAATTACATTTGAAATGTATAGCAGAAAACAGTTATTTTATAATGTGGTAATATTTACTGTATTTTATTATCAAATAAATTATTTAATAAATTATAAAAAAAATTATCAAATAAATGCAGCAATGGTGACTAAGAGACTTTTTTAAACAAGCTTACCAGCCCCAAACTTTTGAAGAGTAGTGTATATATTGGATATATACAAGAACATATACCCCCGGTTTCACAGGCAAGGCTTAAGCCTAGTCCTAGACTAAAATGTAAATCTGAGCTGTTTCAACTGAAAGAAAGGTGCACTGACTGATCTTAAAACATGTCAGTGCCTTTGTTTTGTCTTAAGATGCACACCAGTAATGCTTTTCTCTAAGGTATGTTTATAAAAATTACTTAGATGTCCTAATTGAACTATGGCCTAATCCTGGTTTAGGCTAAGCCCTGTCTATGAAACCGGGCCATTGAGTTTTACTGGTTTTAAGTGCGGTGAAAGTGTCCAGTTCACTCCATCATGGAGTCCCATATGAGGTTGTCTCCATGGAGCTCTATAACAGTATAAAATAATATAATTTTTATAATAAGTCTAATTTTGCGTAAAAAAAAAAAAAATGTACATATAGAATAAATTGCTTGAAACTTTTACTTACCAGTGGCACACTGTCACCGTTTTGGTTCAGGTGAATAAATTTACGTTTGGCATACTGGTCACGGTCCTTCATACAAGTAAGCATGACCCAGTCACAAATAGCAGTCACCTGGGAGAAGTTCAGGAACAACATGAAAATGATTGAGCCAAAGGCATTTTACTCAAATAGGTATCTTTGAAAAAAAAACAAAAACAGAGCTTACCAAACTAAGACAGGCAAGAGCAGCACACTGTCACCGTTTTGGTTCAGGTGAATAAATTTACGTTTGGCATACTGGTCACGGTCCTTCATACAAGTAAGCATGACCCAGTCACAAATAGCAGTCACCTGGGAGAAGTTCAGGAACAACATGAAAATGATTGAGACAAAGGCATTTTACTCAAATAGGTATCTTTGAAAAAAAAAAAAAAAACAGAGCTTACCAAACTAAGACAGGCAAGAGCGGCACCAAGATTGACAATAGTGGGCACAATATTGAATTTACCAGCCTGCAGAGACCATTAGAGATTAAATAACGAAAATGGAATAAATAGATGCTTATTATTTTTTACTAGTAGACTAGTAGACAAACCATCCCAAACACAATGACATCAAAGCGGATTCCAAAGGCCTTTATCAATGTCCGTGTTTCAATGCTTTTATTGTTTTTATAATATTTAGCAAATCTGTGGGAAAGAACAAAATTGTTACCCTCTAGCTTTACAATCAAAAATCTAAATCAGTTTAACTGCATTTACCGGAAATTGTAGCCAGGGGCAACGTTATTTTCAGGATTTTTGTTGTCCAGTCTGCTAAAAGAATACTTGGGAATGCAGAAACGTTCTGGGAATTCCAAGTCACAATTCCAGTCAATTAAAATCCCAATAATACCACCCTTCAACATTAAAACACACCGTCAACTACAGTAATTAACTTATAGTACTTCTATAAATATAAATGTAAGTAAAATACTAATCTAAATACACTTCAAAAGTTCAAGGTCAGTACATTTCAATGTTTTTAAAAGAAGTCTCATGCTCACAATGGCTGCATTAATTTAATCAAAAATACAGTAAAACGATATTTTTACTATTTAAAATAACTCTTTTCAGTATTAAAATATTTTAAAATGTAATTTATTCCTGTGATGGCAAAGCTGAAATTTCAGTTTCACATGATCCATCAGAAATTATTCTAATATGCTGATTTGATGCTCAAGAAACATTTATTATTATCAGTGTTGTGTTGTTGTATCAATGAAACCAAAATCTTTTATAACATTATAAATGTCTTTGCTGTCACCTGTGATCAATTTAATGCATCCTTGCTTCATAAGTATTCATTTATTTAAACATTTTTGACATTTGTGTATATAAATAAGTAAAACAGATATACAGCTTTATTAAATACAGACTTTAAGAGCCATGACGCTGAAGTCCTCTCCTGCCTCAGTTACCATGTGCCCCAGACGAAAAATAGGACAGTGTGGGTCTGTTTTACGATCAAACGTGCAGTTTTTTAAGTATGTGGAGTTGATGTGATGCAGAAGGTTTCTCCTAGAAATAACACAAAACAATAGAATCACTAGCACACTAACATTTGGGATTCCAGTCAATGAATTCCAAATGCATGAACTTACTTTCTAAAATTGAACTTTGGATATTGTATGTTGTTTTTGATGAGCACTGTGAAGTGCTCAGCTGCACCTAGAAGAGCGGGTCTGTACAATCACAGACTATATTAATATTCACAGTTTCAATTGAGCAAAGGTCATCAAACTTGCCCACTTTTGCTAAAGACACTCACTTTGGAATGATGGTGTCATTTTCAAGCGGACACCATGCGTGCACCTCACAGGTTTTGATCGTATCAGAGTACTGCACACAATGTCCAGTCTGAACACCTGCGAGGAGGAACACACAGTTCACTTTGTGCCATTGACTTACAGCTTACATCAGAAACACTGAATTATTACGCAGTACTGTTGAGAGAACATAAACGCATACCATTGCCATGGACTTCAGTGTGTCCCTCTATGCAATCACTGTCAGATTCACACTTAGTGACTTCACTCGGAATCTGTCAAAATGAATAATTTGTAATTCAACATGCAACGTTCTCTTCTTGTGTGAAAATGGACAAAACATATGGAAGTGTTCGATCGTACCTCAGGACACTTGCTCTGTGTCTGGCCTGGAGTCGGAATCACATTTGTTAACACGAAGAAAGATTTTTCTCCCTACCAAATAAACAAAAACAAGGCTGACTGAATCTGGAATTCATTTCTACAAAAAGCATATGCCATATGGACAAACAAAACAACTCTCAGAGAAACTATTGCAATGGGTTTCTGTCAAACAAATGTAGATACCTGGGGTGGGATAACATATTCAGGTACGTCCCAAACATGAACCCCCTCAATGGATGTATTGGTCAAAATGTTTCCTTTCACCTTTGTGCTGACCGAGCTGATCACGGAGTCTGTGTCCTGGTAAGCGCGCTGAATCCAGCAGACATATCTTGACAGTACAATGCAGATATGGAATTAGACTAAGACTGCATTACATTCCAAGAGCACAGTTTTTTTTTTTCTTCCTTTTGTTACAATAAATGTGTGTGCTTTTACACCCACGTTTAAGCGTGTAAAAGCACACACATTTATTGTAACAAAAGGAAGAAAAAAAAAAACTTTTTTCTCAGTCGCCAAATTATTTAGCATAGACAGAAATGGAAAACGGTTGGTTTTTAAATACATTTACCTCAGGCTTTTCAAGCTTTAATTACACTCTTATTCAAAGAGTCTTAAAAATGAGATGAATACAAGTAGATGCAATCAATATTTCTTCCAAAGATTAAATGCTGTATAATGTTGTAAAAATGTACTCACACAGCAACATAGGCGATGATCATAAACTGGATCAGTCTGAAGAGGGCTCCCACACCTTTGTTATTAATAACCAGCATTACATTGGTTTCATAACCAAAGAGACATTGGAGGCAAATACTGCAGCAGTTTTTGCAGCCCATTGCTGAAGAAATGTCCACTATGAAACCGCAGTACTTGATGTAAGGTCAGAACACTCTGTGTCAGCCTGTAGTACATCTACTATACTTTTCAATAGAATTTACATATGCTTTGCATGTAATTTCTTAACATGCAGGATTAATGAAAGTATTAAGATATGCACTGCCAGCCACCTGCGGATATTTGGTTAAACATCTGTTAGGTACCCAGTAACATTTGCACTCCTCACATTTGCAAGCCAGTATCTATAACCATGTGAAACTCATGTAAATCAAGCGGTTGAACACCCTCAGTCATCACCAACAGCACAGTTGCTATAATTATGGGGTCATATGATGCTGCTAAAAAGAACATTATAGGTAGGTATGTGGGGGCGTGTTCGAACGAGCCGTTTTAGGTAGGTGTGGCTAACTCTTAATTTTTATAAAGAATATCTCTTTGGATTTGAGACTTTAGTCTTTGCAACTTTACAGATCTTCTTTATGCACCAAGAGCTTGTAACACTCTAAAGAGAAAGGAAAAAATGAAATCGCATCATATGACCCCTTTAAGAAAATACATTAGTGTTCTCACTGCATTTGTTTCACTGTAGCGTCTTAAAACTTGACAGCTCATTTAGTATGGCTGCTGATATATAAAGAACTAGAAACATGCTAAGAAAAATAAAAAACACCAGAAAAACTCACAGAATCAGGAAAAATAGCAAAATCACCCATTTATTTCCCAAAGCATAAAATGAACATTATAAAATGCATCAGACCAAAATGATGGTAAAATAAAATCTAAAAAAAAAAAAAAAAAATCAACATAAAACTAGCGCCTCTTCTGGAACACGTTCCCTCGTCCTGGTCCACCCCGGCCACGGCCTCTGGCAGCCACTGCGAAAACATTAATGCAAACTTTAGTTTGATTGCTGTTTCAATATCATCTTTATAAAAACAGTATAAATCACTAATGTCACATTAATTCTCTAAAAAAAAAAAAACATGTTTGGTGTTAGATGTGTGGACTGGAGTAAAGAGGCTGTATATACCTTGGGCTTTGAGAATAGCTGCTTTTCCTCGACCTGCACCAGCGGCCTGATTTTTGTTCTTCATACTCTTTAACATAGGAGCATTTTTCAGCATGTCGGGAAGGATGAGGAACCTGATCTTACTGCCACGAATATACACCTGCTCCAGCTGAGATACACGGCCATCCCTGTATGTGACTGTGATGTTTGCCATCTGGAGGACAATTTAGAGAAAAAAAAAAAAGAAAGTCACCCTTTTCAAGAGACTGGTGTACTTTTGTACAAACCCTGTTACAAACAAACATATACATACATACAGGGGCGTAGCGTCTGGGTGTATTGTGGGCCTGCCGAGCTGAGGGGGAACCTTTAATTGAAACGAGGGAACGAATAGAGTCTTGCACGGGCCGGCCCTTGTCCGACAGCTTAACAGAATATTCTCGGCCGGAGTCTGACCCGAGCCTGTGTCTTTTTTCTCTCTCTCTCTTCCCCTTTACACCGCTGCTGTTGCAGCAAATAGGCTAGTCCAGTTTTGGTTTTTAATGGCAAAGTGGTTATATTTCTTTTTGTTTCTTTATTAAGTTAATTTAGAAATATGTTTGGAACATTTTATGTTTGTTAAATTCACGTTTTTTTTTTTTTTAGAGTAACGACCAAGCGGTCAGCGGCTGACTGAGTTGAGCATATGTTGCCTTCTCAAATCAACACAACTTGCCTAAAATAAAATCAATAGACAGAACACTTCATGCAATTCACAATATTAATAAAAAAATTTAACCTAGATAAATGTGTGCTGTTAGACGCATATACAGTCGTTTGTGCGGAGAGTGGAAGCTGAAGCGCGCTTTGCAGGACATAGAGGCGCCAGCGCGATCACTTGCATTTTTTTTCTTAAGAGTGGAAACTTAACATACGCCGTCATTTTTGCTCATAAAAGGTAAGAGTAATATATTATTCGGATTTGTAAAGGGTCTACTTTTATTTGTGTGTACTCACAAACAATGTCAACAAAAACCTGTGCTTTTGTAAAATAAGGAAAACAAACAGGATGCGCTTTCTGTTGTCTTGGTCTTGAGCAGAAGTGCTTCACAATGATGAACCGAAACTCAGTGAATACTTGCCTCCTCACAGACATGATAAATATCTTGTGACGCTGACTCAGAAAATACTAGTTCATTAATAAATAATTCAAATATCTCCTTAGTATTTCATTAATTAATTAATTTGATTTTTTGGGCTTCTGTGCCAAGATTGTGTTTGCATGCAGTACAAATAGCCTACGGATTCATTTTAGTGCCACGTTGAAAAATAAGATTAACGTCATAATATTTTAAGAATAAAGTCAAAATTACGATAATAAAATCATGTTATATTGCGTGAAGTTAATGTGAAAATTCCACCTATACTCCGCCAAAAAAATAAAAATAAAAAAGTCTGTGGCATCCAACCTGTCATTCTTCACATTTAACAAGAAAAACAGCAATAAAACGTAGGCTTATTGACGTTTTTTTTAACTCTAATTGATCGATTTCATGAAACATTCGTTTTTTTAAATGGTTCTGATTTTTTCAACATGCATTCAAATATTTATTCATGTTTATTTCGTGCTGCAAATATTAAAGAGGAAAATATCATTGATTCACATGCTGCTTGAACTGAGACGAATATAGTTATCTCACTACAAATTTAAGTGCGTAAAAACACATTTATTGTTTGTAGTATTTTATTATAAAGTTGACAGAAGACTGACACTTTGTGTTTAAGTAACAAAGCACAAAGCTTATTGCGATTATTGGGTGGCGGCTTGCATGGTACAAATGATGAACAGACTTGAAAACGTTAAATATTATTTCCAAGCATTTATACCGTAAATAAAACAGCTTGTGAATACATGTAAGATGTAACGTTAATCAACAATAAGTTAACCAAGTTGGAGCCTTGCTACACCACTGCATACACACACACACACTATATATATATATATATATATATCCAATGCAAGTATTAAGATAACTAAAAAATGTATTACATTAATAGGTTTCTATAAGGAAATAATTAAGAGACTTTCAGAAGATTAGTTTGCAACACACAGGACAAATCTCAGTACCTGGCAGTTCATGTTGTCCTCAGCCTCGATCAGTTTGCCCCTGTAAACCTCCCCAGTGTTGGTTTCACAGGTGACTATGTGTCCCTCTGCTTCATGAAGAACTTTGATGGGCACTCCAATAGACATCTTCACTAGCTGTCTGTGAACTTTCAGAGAGTGAGAATAAGACACCGCAGAAAATTTGGCAGAGGAGAAATAACGTCGACAAAGGGCTTTACGAAGAGGTGAAATCTAATTAAAGTTGTAAGGATGAAATGAATAGGTTAGACAGATCTTAATGCAAGTTTGTCATAAACAAGCAAACTAAAAACACACACATAACGAGATAATAATTTAACCATAAACCTACAAATAATCCCAGACAGACACGACCCAGTTTTACCTTTTTCAAAGAAATTAATAAAAACTCACCCAAAACGAGCACCGAACGTCCACAAACAGGTTCGTCTTCGGCGTTTAATAGAATTTCCGGCAATTTTATTATACCGGAGACACGTACTGCCACCTACCGGACTGAACGACACATCAACCATTATGGGTAAAATCCAAAACCCATACAGTATATGGTAAAACCACATTTTTATGATTCACACGCTGCTTAAACTGAGACGAATATGGTTATCTCACTACAAATTTAGAAGCGTAAAAACTACAAATTTATTGTTTGTAGTATTTTATTATAAAGTTGACAGAAGACTGACACTTTGTGTTTAAGTAACAAAGCACAAAGCTTATTGCGATTATTGGGTGGCGGCTTGCATGGTACAAATGATGAACAGACTTGAAAACGTTAAATATTATTTCCAAGCATTTATACCGTAAATAAAACAGCTTGTGAATACATGTAAGATGTAACGTTAATCAACAATAAGTTAACCAAGTTGGAGCCTTGCTACACCACTGCATACACACACACACACTATATATATATATATATATATATCCAATGCAAGTATTAAGATAACTAAAAAATGTATTACATTAATAGGTTTCTATAAGGAAATAATTAAGAGACTTTCAGAAGATTAGTTTGCAACACACAGGACAAATCTCAGTACCTGGCAGTTCATGTTGTCCTCAGCCTCGATCAGTTTGCCCCTGTAAACCTCCCCAGTGTTGGTTTCACAGGTGACTATGTGTCCCTCTGCTTCATGAAGAACTTTGATGGGCACTCCAATAGACATCTTAACAAGCTATCTGTCAACTTTAAGAGAGAGAGAAAATAAGACGCAGCAGAACACCTGGCAGAGGACAAATAACTTGGACAAAAGATAAATCTTTGCTTTACGAGGAGGTGAAAACTAATGGAAGCCGTTTAAATTAAATGAATGGGTCAGACGGATCTTAACGCAAGTTTGTCATAAGCAAAATAAAAACACACACATAACAAGAAGTAATAATTTAACAATAAATCTACAAATAAACACAGACAGACACGACCCAGTTTGACCTTTCTCAGATAAATTAATAAAAACTCACCCAAACGTGCACCGAACGTCCACAGTTTTGTCTTTGGTGTTCAATAGAATTTCCGGGATTTTATTCAACTGGAGACACGTACTGCCACCTACCGGACTGAATGACACAACAGTCAAACGGTAAAACCACGTTGTGGTATTTTTGAGATAAATTTGTCATTAAATGAGTTCTTTCTATTACTAGGTATTTAGGTATTAGTAAAAAGCCCTATAAGCATAGCAAATGAAACAATATTCCTAATACCTAGCAATAGAATGAACCAATTTAATCACAAATGTACCCTGTGCTTTTTTATTTATGTTGAATTAGAATAAATGTAATAAATAATAATAATTTATATGAATAAAATTACTCTTATTTACTCATCTTGGGGGGAAATGTCATTAAATGTATTTAAAACATATATAGAGACAGAATTCTCAAAAAAAATTCTAGAAATATTCTAGTTCTTCACTATTTTTGTCGAATCGAGGTGGAGTTTTACTGTCATTTCTCGTCTTGCCAGCAGAGGGCGAGTTCCGTGTACCGACCACCGACGCTCGCTGTGGTTTGGATTGACACAGAGGAAGTGAAGCATTCATCCCTGGGAATGACCACAAGGCGTGGGCTAAACAAGTCGTGTTTGTAGCTGTTTCACCGCTTTTCATTAACAGTCCGTAAACAGCTTTCATTGAGCTGAAGATGGACAGATTTTAGTGAGTCCTATGTGGAGGACAAGAGGTGCAACAGCTGCCCGGCTAATGTTAACCTCGCTAGCAGACAATCTTCATGAATTACCTGCTATTAAACATCACTGAAACACAACAACACAGAGAGACACACACCGACTGCATCATGAACGGTGAGTTTGTGATAAATGACGTTTAAACGGAACATCTTAGATGGCTGGAAACTGTGTAAACTAACTAGCATTATAATCAATCATGACCCTTCTCTAATATACAAAATACTCAACCCGGATATATTGAATTTAAATGAACAGTTCATATATTATCCTCATGCTGCTTGTGTATAACTTTTCCAAGTTGTTATTCACTCTCATTTACCTGTTTTTATTTATTTTTTTCGATTCTATATGTATAAAATACAACATAATGGTTTTATATACCTCAGTTCACAACCAAAACGAAGTTATCTTCAATACAACCTGATAATGCAACTTGGGTTAATGTGAATGCTGCTCAGTGACATTACCAGCTTCCTGTCTGATCTTGTTTTGCCAGATGATGTGATGTTAAATGTACCGGTCATCCGGCAGCTGTACCACTGGGATTGTGGCTTGGCCTGTTCGAGAATGGTACTAGAGTAAGTATGAATCCTAAGTGATGTATTATGCACAGTTACTCTAATGGTAAATATTTAAACTCTTGTTTTTGTGCACAGGTATTTACATCCAGTAAGTGAGGAGGAATTTCAGAGAGCGTGTTTGGACTTGGAGTTTACGGAGAGCGTGTGGACTATTGACCTGGCTTATCTCATGTGTAAGCTGGGGGTCAGACACTGCTTCTACACACAGACGCTCGGTGTGGACAAGGGCTTCAGGAACCAGGTGCTATCTGTTTTTCAAATCATGTCATACAGTCATGATCACTGCAGATAGAGTACAAGCTAAGTGTCACATGCAGCGCAGGAAAGAATGGATGTTTCAGTCCATTTTTCCAAGAAAATGGCATTAGTCAGGGCCGTTTTAACATTCATATAAAGAAATATTCTTGATTTTATTTATGATTGAAGAGCTGTCATTTTAATCAAAGGATCAGTTCGGACTCAATAGTGATCACCTTGGCATCTGAATAATTTTTCCATTTCTTGTGTTCTTCTGCATTTAGTCTTTCTACAAAAAACATTTTGACACGGAAGAGGACAGGGTGAATGAACTATTTCTGAAGGCTGAAAGCAAAGGAGTCCTGGTGAAAAAATGGTGAGGTTTCCACATTTAACACATTTTCTTTTTTTCCTTTGTGGCGCATACTGACACTTTGTGCGGGTTAAAATCGTAATTTAAAATTTGGATATATATAAATAGAAATTCCATGCTTGAAAAATCATGGAAATTAATACAGTTGTTAAAAACAAACAAACAAATATGTAATGTGTATACATTTTTAAAATCATATTATAAAGACATTCTATGCAGTAATTAGGCACAACTGGAAAAGTGATGGAAACTGGTTGGTCAAAAAGCCATGCACAATATTGAACTTTTGGAATTTATTACTATTGGCAATACTGTATATTTAAGTATGCATTTTTACAATTAGATTTTTACATTTAACTTATCTTTAAAAAAGCTTTTATTAAATGCAAATTACATTGCCTTGAACACATACATATTTTTATCAGTTTATGCAATCTGTGGACTACATGGATGCTTAAAATCTTCAAATCATAGTTTTTGTTTTTTTATTCATTTAGACAAAACAGTATCAAATTTAATTTAATAGTTGTGTATATATAGTTCCAGTTCTGTGACATCAGAAGTTTTCATTTCGAGATTATATCAAAACATATTCCAGTAAACTGAAACTCCTGTGCTGTGCATGAAGAAATCTGATCACATCTTGTTCTTGTAGCTCTGTTACGGTTCAGGAGATCCAGAGCCACCTGGAGCAGGGTCATGTGGCCATCGTGCTGGTCAACGCAGTGGTGTTGGTGTGTGAGCTGTGCTCCACCCCTGTCAAATACTGCTGTTTCCTCCCTGTGGGTCAGAAGTGCTTTTGCAGGAAGCCAGATTACCAGGGCCACTTTGTGGTGGTTTGTGGATTTAACCGTAAAACTGGCAGCATCTTCTACAACAACCCCGCCTACTCGGACCGTATGTATTGTGAAGTTTTGGAATTATTCTTAAAGACAGCACAAGCACACTATTAATGCAAAACATTTTTAAAAAACACACACATAGGGTTTAAATGGTTAAATACATAATAATAATAATAATATTTGATTGAGATTGAGTGAAAAACCTAGGACTAGTTCGCAAAAGTAGGTTTTTAACATATTAGTGAATAATTAATGAATGATTTGATTGACACCAATGGTTCTTGAGGTTTTTGATAATTATTGATATTCAGTGTCCAGCGAATATTTCTGCAGTTGTTTGGTGAAAAACCTCGGACTAGTTCGCAAAAGTAGGTTTGGGATATAGGTCAATTTTACGGAAAAAACATGCGTCGTAGAGAAAACCTGTCTGACTCCAAGGATTGCAACGATGTAAAATTTTTGAGTCTACGACAAAAAGTGTACGAGTTAGGGCCAAAAATGTCTGAAATTTTAGTTTTTTGCACTGTAGCGCCCCCCTTTGGCCGATTGGGGTGAGCCTTTGTCAGAATGTCCCCTCAGGGAGCTCTACCTTCTGGCCAAGTTTCAGCTCTCTAGGCCTTACGGTTTGGTCTGCACGATCAGTTTTAGCGGAGAAAAATAATAATAAAAAAAATCCTTACAATTACAATAGGGTTTCAGCACTGCGTGCTTGAACCCCTAATAAATATTAATTCAAATATGTAAACAAAAATACTTGGATACTTGAAGTATCCAAATAAAATATTTTATTTATTTATTTATTTTTTTTAAAATTTCCAAATACTTTTTTGAGGCCACTTACATCTTAGACCCAACAGCCTTATTTATTACAGTGTTTATTATGGTTATTTTTAAATAAATAGTTCAACCACAAAGGAAAATTTGCTAAAAAATTTACTCAGGCCATCCATGATGTAGATTGTTCGTTTCTTCATCAGAATAGATTTGGAGAAGTTTAGCATTACATCACTTGCTTATCAATGGATCCTCTGCAGTGAATGGGTGCGGTCAGAATAAGAGTCCAAACAGCTGATTAAATACATCACAATAATCCACGAGTAATACTCTAGTCCACAAATAAACATTTTGTTAAGTAAAAAGCTTTGTGTTTGTATGAAACAAATCCATCATTAAGGCATTTTAACTTTCAACAGACTGGAGTCGTGTGGATTATTGTAATGTTTTTATCAGCTGTTTAGACTCTCATTCTGACGGCACCCATTCACTGCAGAGGATCCACTGATAAGCAAGTGATGTAATGCTAAATTTCTCCAACTCTGTTGAAGAAACAAACTCATGTACATCTCAGATGGTCTAAGGGTGAGTACATTTTCAGGAAATATTCTTTTTTGGCTAAAGTTTTCCTAATGATAATACAGAATCTTACACATTAACATATATGCCCATATCTTTGATTGACAGGTGTGTGCTGCACAAGCTTTAGTAATTTCGAGGAGGCCAGAAGAAGCTACGGAACTGACGAGGATATTCTGTTCATCTACAAAGACGGCTGAGTCTTGACAGCTTCTGAACGAACAAACATTCAAAACACCTTTTGCATCCACTGTGGTTGGCTGGGTAGCATTTTTGCCAACAGGAACCAGTGCTGCTGGCCAATAGCAGGTAGTATGTGTCACCTCTGGCTATGGTCTTCATTAGAGCTATAGCATCGCACAAAGCATTACTATGGTGCTACATTGGCCACTGAATGAAATAGTCACACAGAAAGGAAAGGGAAATGCTATAAATATATGTAACTCTTCATTATTGTGATGTGGACTTATATTTTTATCTATAGCTCATATATAATCTCTGCCACTGTAAGAGGTGGAGGAGGAGTGTACATAATGTTTTTCCATTCATGTAAAGATAGAGACTTTGTGTTTGTTCAGGATAACCTTGCAAAATCATGGGGTTGTGTTGATTATTCATTTTATTATTTTTCTCTTGGAAGCCACTTAATTAACACAATGAAAGGTTTTAATTATTGTAAAAGAGAAAAGCTGTTTTTAAAAACTCAGGTAAGATTTGATAAATCCAGCATGTTAAATTATATCCCACTGTTGGGAAAAAAAATTCATAGGTGCAATATGTGTGGATTCACTTCTCCAGGGGTTTCCTCGAGAACAGAATCACCTGGACGTCTGTCATAACCTCATGTAGAGTAGCAAGAGAGCGTTTGGCTGCTTTGTGGGCGACTCTGAACCGCGAACCGTGATCATAAAGTACATTTTAAACTCGCTCATAGCACTAGTACAGTATTAGACCTGTTTCTGTGTAATTTACTGTATTACATTGGTCAATTCTCATGATTATATTGTGTTGGCGTAATTCATAGTAACTACACTCGGTTAATTCCTCCGAGAGAGAACAGGAACACTAGGGTTAGAGTTTTACCGTCAGGTGTTGTGCACCGTTTGAAAAGGTCTGAACTTGTGAACGCTTTGCTGTTTGCTATCTTGTAAACACACTATGCCTGCTCAGTGGTTCAAATGGTTCAATCGTCGATTGTTTGTGACACAATGGCTGACAAATGAAATACTTGAACTATGTTGTTCCACCAGCCATAATTATGTTATTTAATATTTGATCATTCAGGTTAAATGTTGTTTTTTCTTTGATTTTTAAGACATCAGGTGTCCAATTACATCAGCTTGTGCTTTTTTTTTAAAGAACATAAGGAATATTGATATGGCAAACTTTATTTTTATGAAATATATAGTTGCATTTCAGAAATTAATAAAAGTTGGATTTGTATTTTATTCAAATGTATCCTTCCGTTATTGACCTTAAAAATGAACTGATAAATTATATAAATGATATAAGTTATTTTGTGAAATTCAAGTAGAGGTACAAGGACTTATCACTAATACATAATGTGGTTCTCCTACATGTGCCAAGCATGGCTTTCAGCTGAAAGTGCGGTTCCTCTCAAGGGCTTTTGGCACTCATGTTTTCCTGATAAGCTCACTCCTTAACAATGTTGGGTTTGAAGTCATGCTGGATGGCTTTTTTGAGCTCCTCTGCATACATTTCATACCTCCCAGTCATCTATGGAGAGATTCACACATGTGAATGGCATGCAGATCCTACCAGAGACAAACCTTATTGACTATCTAACCTCTATCTGATTAAATGTAAAGTTGAACGTGTAGTGATAGTGATTTTATTATTTTTTTTATCCCACCTTGAAATTCCACTTGTCTGCAACTTGGCGATTTAGGTTCAAGTCCATCTCTGTCACCAGCAGGCCATCACGGGTTCTGGATAATCCTGGGGATCTGCTGCCGTCAGGTGCAGCTACATAGCTGGAGCCATAAAAATGGCCAAAGTCATGGTGCGCTACGGATGACACAAACCAGAAATCGTACACAAAATGCACACTACCATTAAAAAGTTTGTGGACTAAGATTTTATTAGTGTTTTAAAAAAAAAGTCTTATATGCTTGCCAAGGCTGCATTTATTTGATCATAAATATAGTTAAAACAGGAATATTGTGAAATATTACAATTTAAAATAGCTTTTTTCTATTTGAATATATTTTAAAATTTAATTTATTCTTGTGATGCAAAGCTGAATTTTTAGCATCATTACTCCAGTCTTCAGTGTCACGTGATACTTCAGAAATCGTTCTAATATGCTGATTTGGTGCTTAACCCGTGTGCACTGTTCGTTTGGGTGTGACACTCATGCTGTTTGGGGTCTCCAGAGACCCCAGGCAACAAAATGTAATTTTGTTACAGAATTAATTAAAAACAATTTTTTTTTTTTTTACAAATGCATTTTTACTCAGTTTATTAATGGGTTTTTTTTCTCTACATTTGTGCAGTTTTTGGAGGATTTATGATATTTTTTTACATTTATATAAATGAATTAAAAAATATTTTTAATATGTTTTTATATAAAACTTTTTTTTTTAAATGTAAAATTCGCTTTATAAAAGACCCACATTTCTAATTTTAATTCATGAGGATAACATGGCCAATGTGCCATAGTTTAATGCCAAATTTTGTTTCCGTCTATTTGAAAACAAACACTTTTAAAATAAAAAAGCATGACATTTTAACTACAGCCACCAGATGGCTCTAGAGCATTACTCAATGGCTCATTTTGCCAAGTTTTTTTTTATTAGATTAATGTTAAGATACTACAAAATCATTATTGCAATAATATAAAATTACTCTTTGCCGAAGTTTAGCATTTTTTTGTACAGAAATAGCATTTTTTTGCAGTTATGACATGATTACAGTCAAAACGGCATGTGGTGTTATATGTGTGTATTAGTGAGTGTATGTGTGTGTGTTTGCATTTATTCTCCATCGTGGATGTCCTGTGGTTTCCCTCCATCATTTCTGTGTGTGTTCTTTGTTGTAGCTGATTTTTATTCTACAAATTATGTAAGAGAGAGCCACTCATGTCATGAGTGGGTTTTATGGTTTTGGGGGTGGGGGTTGTGTGTGTTTTTCCTCCATCGTGGATGTGCTGTGGTGTCACCCCTTCAGATTTTGTGTGTTGTCTGCATTGTAACTGCCATTTTTGACAAATTATGTAACAAAAAATCTAAATTTTTATAGTCTTCAATTGATGTCTATGGGTGATTTTTGGGGGGTGGGGGGAGGGTGTGTGTGCGAGAGTAATCGTTCTCTATCGATACTTCACTCGTACTGCGTCTGCTAAGACGCTATGGGGAAAACTCCTTTTTCTCCGATGACTGAAGCCTTTTTCAATAACGCAGTGTAACTGCACGGCCATTGGTTCGTGCAGTGAATTAAAAACGAACCAATGGCTCGGCAGAGGAGCTCTGGCCCCTGGAAAGACTCTCAGTGGATGGAACGGGACGTGCCCCTGGGATGGTCTGCAGAAGGAAGGTGGTCTCGACAGACGCTTCCAACTTAGGTTGGGGAGTGCTGTGCAATGGCAAACCGGCTTTCGGCCACTGGTCGAAAGCGCAAGGTTGGCTGCACATCAACTGCCTGGAAATGCTGGCAGTATGTTTGGGCCTTCGCACCTTCCTGCCAGACCTGAAGGGACACCACGTCTTGTTCAGATTGGACAGCATGACGGTAGTGTCCTACATAAATCGCCAGGGAGGACTCTCCTCAAAGCGCCTCTGTGTTCTAGTAGAGCGTCTCTTGGAATGGGCCCAGATCAACTTGCGTTCGCTGAGATGCATGCGATGCATGTGCCGGGCAAATTGAACCAAGGCGTGGATATGCTATCTCGGTGCAATGTCCCCTCAGAAGAGTGGATGCTCCACCCGCAGACGGTTCAGAAAATCTGGGAGATCTTTGGCATGGCAGAGGTCGACCTCTTTGCCTCAAAAGACAACTCTCATTGCCCAACTTATTTCTCAAAGGACATGGATGCATTGGCTCACAACTGGCCCAACCTCCTACTTTACGCTTTTCCCCTGATCGCCCTGATCCCACAGGTAATCAGGCGAATCAGGGAACAAGAGCACAATGTTCTGTTAGTAGCCCTGCTCTGGAGGAACCATCACTGGCTCGCAGAGCTGTCCCAACTGTTGGTAGCAGCTCTATGGCCCATTCCCCTGAGGCGGGACCTCCTCTCTCAGGTGAACAGAACGATATGGCACCCTCAGCCCGAGCTTTGGGCTCTGCATCTTTGGCCTCTTGATGGGAGCCTGCGAACCTCCCAGAGAGCGTACTAAATACAATCTCTCAAGCTAGAGCTCCGTTTACGAGACTCCTCTACACCCTTAAGTGGTCGGTCTTCTCCGCCTGGTGCACGACCCGCTGCGAATACCCAGCTTCCTGTGACATATCTCTGATATTGTCCTTCCTGCAAGAGCTGTTGGACAAGGGCCGTTCCCCTTCCACGCTCAAGGTCTATGTAGCAGCCATAGCAGCCTATCACGCTCCTATAGCTGGCCAATCTGTGGGCAGGAACAATTTGGTTGTTCGTTTTCTGAAGGGGTCTAGGAGGCTTAATCCGCCTCGCCCCATCACAGTCCCTACATGGGATTTGTCCACGGTGTTGAGGGCTCTAAAGAGACCTCTCTTTGAGCCGCTACAATCCATTGACCTTTGTTCCCTGATGCTAAAAACCACAGGTTATAACTCTATCGGCGCTTCCTTCTTCGGAGGATGACCAGGAGTTAAACTTACTCTGCCCCGTCAGGGCATTGAGGACTTATATTGAGCGTTCCACCCCACTTAGGTAGTTGGAACAACTCTTTATATGCTTCGGTGGCCACACCAATGGGCTTCCAGTCACGAAGCAGAGACTTTTCAAATGGATAGTTGACGCTATTGCGCTAGCGTACTCCTCCTTGGGCCTACACTGCCCCATGGGAGTAAGAGCACACTCGACTAGAGGCATAGCCTCGTCTTGGGCGGGGTCTAGCGGTGTGTCCATTGCAGAGATCTGTGCGGCGGCCGGCTGGGCCTCGCCGTCAACATTTGCCAGGTTATATAATCTGGACGTTCTGGCTTTACAGGCCCGGATCCTTTCTGCATAATGGGCTCATTCGTGCCAAACCAGTGCTTAGGCTTTGCCTTCCTTCTTGTACGCTCTTGGCCCTCACTGAGTGCCGAGGCTGTACGGAGTTTTTCTTGGAAAACCTCTGCGAGCCCTCTGCGACCTCTGCGAGCTTTTTTTCTATTGCCTCCTGCAGGGCTTCCCTGCTAATTACTTAGTCCCTCTGGGCCCCTTGTTGTGCTTAAGGCAATTTCAAACATGAGTCGTTCCTCTAGCATAGCACAGCGGGTTTGTACTAGTTCCCCATAGCGTCTTAGCAGACGCAGTACGAGTGAAGTATCGACAGGGAATGTACTCGGTTACTAACGTAACCTCGATTCCCTGAGATACGGGAACGAGTACTGCGTAACTAGCCATACTATGTAGCTGCACGACTCGGTCGTCGCTTCAGTCGAAGTAACCTGAGGATCCTATGGCGATATGCCCGCTTATATAGCCAGATGGCCCCGATGGGAATCCGCATTCTCAACTACCTCGACGACTGGCTCATTCTGGCCCAGTCAGAGGCTGAATTAGTATCACACAAGACCCTCCTCCTCAGCCACCTAGAGCGCCTGGGACTCGGGGTCAATTTCGCCAAGAGCACGTTGTTCCCCAGCCAGCGAATATCGCTCCTGGGAACAGTTTTCAAATCGTACCACTCGCCCTCTCAAAACGTATCAGAGGATGCTGGGCCTCATGGCCTCTGTGTCTCCGGTACTTCAGTTGGGCCTGCTTTGCATGCGACCCCTTCAGTACTGGCTGAAACCACGAGTTCCGTCCCACGCCTGGTGTCTCGGACGCCTTCGTGTCAAGGTGGACCAGGCCTGCGTAGTAGCTTTGGCCCCTTGGAAAGACCCTCAGTGGATGGAACGGGGCGTGCCCCTGGGAATGGTCTGCAGGAGGAAGGTGTTCTCGACAGACGCTTCCAACACAGGTTGGGGAGCACTGTGCGATGGCAAACCGGCTTTCGGCCACTGGTCGAAAGCGCAAGGTTGGCTGCACATCAACTGCCTGGAAATGCTGGCAGTATGTTTGGGCCTTCGCACCTTCCTGCCAGACCTGAAGGGACACCACGTCTTGTTCAGATTGGACAGCATGACGGTAGTGTCCTACATAAATCGCCAGGGAGGACTCTCCTCAAAGCGCCTCTGTGTTCTAGTAGAGCGTCTCTTGGAATGGGCCCAGATCAACTTGCGTTCGCTGAGATGCATGCGATGCATGTGCCGGGCAAATTGAACCAAGGCGTGGATATGCTATCTCGGTGCAATGTCCCCTCAGAAGAGTGGATGCTCCACCCGCAGACGGTTCAGAAAATCTGGGAGATCTTTGGCATGGCAGAGGTCGACCTCTTTGCCTCAAAAGACAACTCTCATTGCCCAACTTATTTCTCAAAGGACATGGATGCATTGGCTCACAACTGGCCCAACCTCCTACTTTACGCTTTTCCCCTGATCGCCCTGATCCCACAGGTAATCAGGCGAATCAGGGAACAAGAGCACAATGTTCTGTTAGTAGCCCTGCTCTGGAGGAACCATCACTGGCTCGCAGAGCTGTCCCAACTGTTGGTAGCAGCTCTATGGCCCATTCCCCTGAGGCGGGACCTCCTCTCTCAGGTGAACAGAACGATATGGCACCCTCAGCCCGAGCTTTGGGCTCTGCATCTTTGGCCTCTTGATGGGAGCCTGCGAACCTCCCAGAGAGCGTACTAAATACAATCTCTCAAGCTAGAGCTCCGTTTACGAGACTCCTCTACACCCTTAAGTGGTCGGTCTTCTCCGCCTGGTGCACGACCCGCTGCGAATACCCAGCTTCCTGTGACATATCTCTGATATTGTCCTTCCTGCAAGAGCTGTTGGACAAGGGCCGTTCCACTTCCACGCTCAAGGTCTATGTAGCAGCCATAGCAGCCTATCACGCTCCTATAGCTGGCCAATCTGTGGGCAGGAACAATTTGGTTGTTCGTTTTCTGAAGGGGTCTAGGAGGCTTAATCCGCCTCGCCCCATCACAGTCCCTACATGGGATTTGTCCACGGTGTTGAGGGCTCTAAAGAGACCTCTCTTTGAGCCGCTACAATCCATTGACCTTTGTTCCCTGATGCTAAAAACCACAGGTTATAACTCTATCGGCGCTTCCTTCTTCGGAGGATGACCAGGAGTTAAACTTACTCTGCCCCGTCAGGGCATTGAGGACTTATATTGAGCGTTCCACCCCACTTAGGTAGTTGGAACAACTCTTTATATGCTTCGGTGGCCACACCAATGGGCTTCCAGTCACGAAGCAGAGACTTTTCAAATGGATAGTTGACGCTATTGCGCTAGCGTACTCCTCCTTGGGCCTACACTGCCCCATGGGAGTAAGAGCACACTCGACTAGAGGCATAGCCTCGTCTTGGGCGGGGTCTAGCGGTGTGTCCATTGCAGAGATCTGTGCGGCGGCCGGCTGGGCCTCGCCGTCAACATTTGCCAGGTTATATAATCTGGACGTTCTGGCTTTACAGGCCCGGATCCTTTCTGCATAATGGGCTCATTCGTGCCAAACCAGTGCTTAGGCTTTGCCTTCCTTCTTGTACGCTCTTGGCCCTCACTGAGTGCCGAGGCTGTACGGAGTTTTTCTTGGAAAACCTCTGCGAGCCCTCTGCGACCTCTGCGAGCTTTTTTTCTATTGCCTCCTGCAGGGCTTCCCTGCTAATTACTTAGTCCCTCTGGGCCCCTTGTTGTGCTTAAGGCAATTTCAAACATGAGTCGTTCCTCTAGCATAGCACAGCGGGTTTGTACTAGTTCCCCATAGCGTCTTAGCAGACGCAGTACGAGTGAAGTATCGACAGGGAATGTACTCGGTTACTAACGTAACCTCGATTCCCTGAGATACGGGAACGAGTACTGCGTAACTAGCCATACTATGTAGCTGCACGACTCGGCGCTACAATCCATTGACCTTTGTTCCCTGATGCTAAAAACCACAGGTTATAACTCTATCGGCGCTTCCTTCTTCGGAGGATGACCAGGAGTTAAACTTACTCTGCCCCGTCAGGGCATTGAGGACTTATATTGAGCGTTCCACCCCACTTAGGTAGTTGGAACAACTCTTTATATGCTTCGGTGGCCACACCAATGGGCTTCCAGTCACGAAGCAGAGACTTTTCAAATGGATAGTTGACGCTATTGCGCTAGCGTACTCCTCCTTGGGCCTACACTGCCCCATGGGAGTAAGAGCACACTCGACTAGAGGCATAGCCTCGTCTTGGGCGGGGTCTAGCGGTGTGTCCATTGCAGAGATCTGTGCGGCGGCCGGCTGGGCCTCGCCGTCAACATTTGCCAGGTTATATAATCTGGACGTTCTGGCTTTACAGGCCCGGATCCTTTCTGCATAATGGGCTCATTCGTGCCAAACCAGTGCTTAGGCTTTGCCTTCCTTCTTGTACGCTCTTGGCCCTCACTGAGTGCCGAGGCTGTACGGAGTTTTTCTTGGAAAACCTCTGCGAGCCCTCTGCGACCTCTGCGAGCTTTTTTTCTATTGCCTCCTGCAGGGCTTCCCTGCTAATTACTTAGTCCCTCTGGGCCCCTTGTTGTGCTTAAGGCAATTTCAAACATGAGTCGTTCCTCTAGCATAGCACAGCGGGTTTGTACTAGTTCCCCATAGCGTCTTAGCAGACGCAGTACGAGTGAAGTATCGACAGGGAATGTACTCGGTTACTAACGTAACCTCGATTCCCTGAGATACGGGAACGAGTACTGCGTAACTAGCCATACTATGTAGCTGCACGACTCGGTCGTCGCTTCAGTCGAAGTAACCTGAGGATCCTATGGCGATATGCCCGCTTATATAGCCAGATGGCCCCGCCCATTCTGGCTATATAAGCTCTGCTGCCGAGCCATTGGTTCGTTTTTAATTCACTGCACGAACCAATGGCCGTGCAGTTACACTGCATTATTGAAAAAGGCTTCAGTCATCAGAGAAAAAGGAGTTTTCCCCATAGTGTCTTAGCAGACGCAGTACTTGTTCCCGTATCTCAGGGAACCGAGGTTACGTTAGTAACAGAGTACGTTCTGCATTGTGAACGTGTGGAAGGGTTGCCACTTCATTTTCATGTATTTTGTGGTCTGCATTGTGGTGGATTTATTTTATTTATTGATTTTATTTGACAAATTAAAATTAAAGGTATCGATTTTATCGTTTCCCCATTCATTTCAATGTGGGGTCTCCAGAGACCCCAAAAATCATAAGTGTGACTTTTTTTCACATTAACATAGAACCAAATATCAATCCAGTTAAAAAATTTTTTTTGTAGAGCTACCAAGTGTTGACAACTGTACAAAATCTCATGCCATTTAGATAAAGGGGAAAAAAAAAATTATTTCAGCAAACGTCATTTGGGGTCTCAAAAGACCCCGAACAGTGCACAAGTGTTAAGAAACATTACTATGTTAAAAACATTTGTAATGCCTATTAATATTTTTGTGGAATCCACAATTCTTTCAGGATACATTATAAATGTATTTACTGTCATTTTTGATCAATTTAATATTAATTTCTTTAAAAAATATTAGTCCAAAATTGTAAATGGCCGTTTTTTTTATTCGCTTTGGTACTATTTTCACAAGCAACTGTTACATTTTCAAAACTCTTAGTACTAATATCACAACAGATCATCAAAAGTGCTGTTTTTCAAACATTTCAGCATATTTTCAATTGTCTTAGTACAATACACACAATCACAATGCATCCTTTTCACTACACAAAAGAATTGTTCATCTATATAAATGTTTCATTCACAGTAACTGCCTTTCATAAAGCTCTTACTATCAAACTTTTCATTTGCATGTCTTCTCATTCAGTTTAATACATTTGTCTATTATTTAATCTAACTCAATGGTTAATCATTGAATCTTTTGGTGCATCTATAGATATCTATAGACATAGATATAGTTTCTAATGAACTTGTTTGCAATTCAGGGATAACCAAATGTAATTAATAATTTTTTGCACTATAAGTGATTTATCTTAGATGATAACCACTATTTTGTACGTGTGTGTGTGTGTGTGGTTCAGGTAAACCACACACACATGGTTTACCTGAATTCTCAATTTATAAAATGTATAAAACGGGTAAATTCTCAATTTATCCCCCTGTTATGGGGGATAAATTATCCCCACAAAGATGGCAATATCTGAAATCCTTGTCCTTGTGGGAGACTTTTTTTTCTATGAGAAAAAACAATTTTCGTAAGAGTAGGTTTAAGAGTAGGGTTAGTGTAGGGGGATGGAATATTTGTACAATATAAAACCCATTGCTCCTATGGCATGTCATCATAATGATAGGAATACCTGTGTGTGTGTGTGTGTGTGTGTGTGTGTGTGTGTGTGTGCCTAACCATATTTTGGGGACAAATTGGCACCCAGAAGTGAGCAAAACCTAACAAAATCACCCAAAACCTCCCTTTGAGGATGTCCTCATTTGTAAAACTGTGTGTTTTACAATTTGTGAACATACAGCAGGTTACAAGGGAGAGAAATTGATCAGAGATGTATCAGAAGAAGTAGGACAGATGGCATCAAATACAGCATTTTACATTACATTATGCCATGTGATACTGTATAGTCTTTACTATGGTAGAGACTGCACATTACTATAACTCACCTTTCATCTGAAAAGTTCAGTTACAGTATAGATTCAGTCATATGTCATACTGCATTGACAGTAATCTCTGTTCTAGCACAAAACCTTATGGCTATGTCATACCTTCATCATCATACCTTTTGATACAATAACACACTGTATAAATACTTTTACAAACATTATGGATTTTACGTGAGTTATGCAAGTTAGGTAATGTAAGTGTATTTTCTAACATGACAATTATTGCCTGTATTACTGTAATTATTTCAGCAACAAATCTGATTTGAAATATGTATCTTGTATTGTTTGCTCTTGAATGAACTGATTGGTAAAAGTACAAAATTGAAAGAAGATCACAATGTTAAATTAAATGTTCTAAATATATATTACAATAATCTTATGGTTTGAAACAATGATTGAGTGGATAAAAAGATGCATCCTTTCACTACACAAAAGAATTGTTCATCTATATAAATGTTTCATTCACAGTAACTGCCTTTCATAAAGCTCTTACTATCAAACTTTTCATTTGCATGTCTTCTCATTCAGTTTAATACATTTGTCTATTATTTAATCACAATGTTAAATTAAATGTTCTAAATATATATTACAATAATCTTATGGTTTGAAACAATGATTGAGTGGATAAAAAGATGTGTAATTGTAATGAAAGCATGAGAACAGATTTTGAAAGAATGACTAGTGGTGTTACAAGTGTGATCAGTTTGGATTTTTGTACTAAGAGTTTTGATCTTACTTGTGAAAATAGCACCAAAGCGAATAAAAAAAACTGTAACTACAAATCAACATTTGATGTCAAATTATCCATCCTGGCATAATTTAATTTGTTTGTTTTAACATTTTATGTCCATTTTTATCCATGCCATGTCACTGTATTTATTTATGCCCCAGCAGGGTTGCAAAACATGCAAACCTCATAGAAAATGAATTGTAAAATGAAACCTCATATAATATCTAGTTGCATCACCCGAGGCTGATTTTCAACATTTTCTGAAGGTTGAGCACCTCCTCTCACTGATCATTTGTTCTGCACTGATCCTTCTTTTTAAAAAAATAATAAGTTTAGACCGTATTTTGTACCCTATTCATGGACAAATGCCCCTCATATATGTTTGTGGCTTATGTCTGTGTGACCCTAGTCATGTAACACAGAGGCTTCACGTGTAAAACAGCAAAGGGGGATTTTGTGTTCAGGTTGAAGGCTTATGCAACAGTAATGAGGGCTGAAAGCGTGAACAGAGACTGACAGACTAGATCTTTAGGAACACGACACCTGTGAACAAGTTCCCTTGTCCTCAGCCTGCCACCGATACAGATACTAGATTGACAGACAGATACGCTGATCCTTTATATGCTGACACAGAGACATTAAGCTCTGGGAAAGAGACAGGTGGACTCAAATATGTATACAGATGGGAATGATCTTTAGGTTTTGACCCATATTTAATTTATAGGCCGATAGTGCCATCTGCTGTATGAATGACTTACAAGAAATGTCTCCATTACACTCAGACCTAATGAATTTTAGGTTTATTAAAAGTGAAATGTGCAATTTTCTGGCATATTCATATTAATATTCATCTTAATATGCAAACTGTAAGTAAGCAATTTGTAGTTTAAACACTGGCTCAACCAATGGCATGAGTTTGGGGCATGGCTATCTGTTTACTTGACTAATGGAAGACAAGGAATCCTATTATGTACACTGTTCAAAAGTTTGGGGTAGGTATGATTTTTTTTCTTTAATTACGTATTTAATTAAAACTACAGTAAAAACAGTAAAATTGTGAAATATTGTTACAATTAAATTTTTTTTAATGTACTGTATTACATATAAAAATTAAATTTTTTCCTGTGGTGACAAAGCTGAATTTTGAGCAGCCATTATTTTAGTCTTCAGTGTCACATGATCCCTCATTATCATTCTATTATGCTGATTTGACACTCAAGAAACATTTTTATTATTATCAATGTTGAAAACAGAAAACTGCTCAAAATTTTTACGGAAGCGTTAATATATGTTTTTTCAGAATTCCTGGATGAACAGAAAGCAATTATTTGAAATATAAATCTTTTATAATATTATAAATGTCCTTACTGTCACTTTTGATCAATTTAATGCATAATTGCTGAATAAAAGTATTAATTTCTTTAAAAAAAAAAATCTTACTGACCCCAAACGTACATATATGACTAAAGGACCTCTTGGCCTTTACTTTTGTGCAAGTCACAAGCAAGAGAAAACAAGTTTACATATTACAATAAATGGATAAATACCTTTCTTTCCATCTCCAGATGTGAACTCATTCCTGAAATACTCCTGGAAAAGACAGATCTACATCAAGACTCAATAATACCCAGAAATCAGCACTAGAGGGCAGAAGAAAACACTTATCTGAACCTCGAGTGCTTTCATATGTGAGGCACATGGGCACTGCATAACAGACTATCGAAATAACTCCAATTTAAGCCAGTTTAAAGATAATTGGTTTACTGTATCTACCTCTGAGAATAAAAGTCATCCCTTTAAGACATTATAACCACTAACAGAGACCAGACTCCAGAGAGCCACAGAAAAAAAAAAAGCACTCAACTTGTTTTTTCATCTGTATAACATTATTTGCAGTTTGGCTTATAATCCTGTTTAAATTATTAGCATGTGCTTATCTAATCATATTAGTTCATATATATATATATATATATATATATATATATATATATGTGTGTGTGTGT